>NC_057747.1:10851375-10862830 GCF_004010195.1 Chiloscyllium plagiosum | reverse complement strand
TAGATAGATAGATAGATAGATAGATAGATAGATAGATAGATAGATAGACAGACAGACAGACAGATAGATAGATAGAGATAGATAGATAGATAGATAGAGAGAGATATGGAGAGAGAGATATAGAGAGAGAGATATAGAGAGAGAGATAAGACAGGTGGGGGTTTAACCTTGAGGTCGCCATGCCTCAGTCGAGGGAGGAGGTTGAGAAGGTGGAAACTTCACGGTAACATCAGCCAGTGCAGGAGTGAAACCCACGCTGTTGGCATCACTCTGCATTGGGAACCAGCTGCCTGAGCTAACGAGTCCCAAAACATTGTGAGCCTATGGTGTGTCTCCACTAGAGCAATGCATTTAACACATTATGGGTTTCTTTCTATAACTCCCTTCACTCACAGAGCCAACAGAGTAATTGGGCCAAAGACCACCAGGTCAGGAGGGATTCCCCTACGCCAATGGCGTTATCATGATGGTCTTTTACAACAACTCCTGTCACCATTAATGGGCTGACCACAATTAATGGGAGAAAGTAAGGACTGTAGATGCTGGAGATCACAGTCAAAAAGTGTGGCGCTGTAAAAGCATAGCAGGTCAGGCAGCATCCGAGGACCAGGAGAGTCAATGTTTCGGGCATAAGCCCTTCATCAGGAATGTCCGAAACGTCGATTTTCCATTGCCACACCTTTTGGCTCTGACCACAATCAATGCCCCACCACCACCCCTACCATGACCCTAACCCAGAAATGTGGCCGACTTGGGATTACGACCCCAACTGAGGAAAATCCAGTTTGAACATTCCACGAAGCAATTCCATGAAGACGACAAAGATGTCATCCTGAACAAAATTTCAGCCTTAACTGAGACCACCGAAGAACAGAACAACTTGCCATTCAGGTCATCTTCCATGTGCTAACCTGTTGAATTTTTTTAGATTAGATTAGATTAGATTACTCACAGCGTGGAAACATGCCCTTCGGCCCAACAAGTCCACACCGACCCGCCAAAGCGCAACTCACCCAGACCCACTCCCCTACACCTAACACTATGCGAAATTTAGCATGGCCAATTCACCTAACCTGCACATTTTTGGACTGTGGGAGGAAACCGGAGCACCCGGAGGAAACCCACGCAGACACGGGGAGAATGTGCAAACTCCACACAGTCAGTCGCCTGAGGTGGGAATTGAACCCGGGTCTCCGGCACTGTGAGGCAGCAGTGCTAACCACTGTGCCACCGTGCCGCCCACTAAATTTGCCAAATAAAATTGAAAAGCCACTACAGTTCAAAGTAACCTGTTAAGAATAAGGGCATCAACAATAAGGCAATTATAAATGCAACTTTCTCCTGTATCTCAAAATGAAGTTACAAGTTGCATTTAAATCAAGCAGAGTTTTCCCCTTGAAGGGATACTTATAATTGTGGAGATATTTGATTGATTTTGTACCTTCCAGCTTTTATCTGACAAAGGCAATGAATGAGACAAATGGTAAAAGGTAAGCTGGAATTATATGTTGCAAAAATGATGTCCCATTGTTCTTGTAGGAACCTAAGAGTGTTCAGCAAGATCAGTAGGTCAGAAGGAGACTGCCTTGGCCTTGACAGACAGTACAGAATGGCTCTGTTCAAACTGGTGTAAAGGTTGCTCATAACGTGATCCTTCTGGGAATAGGCTTGCTCCATTACCTGGGAGGAAGAAGGGAAATTCAAGAGAGTAATCAGATACAGGGTCAACAGTAAAATGGGGAGAGAAATACAAAGGTAATAGCATGTATAATAGCTCCCTGCAGGGAATAGCTTATGGTTATGCTAATAGGAACATAAAAAATGGCAGCATTTGATCCACTGAGGCTACCCTACCATTCTATAACATTGTGACTAATCCTTATCTCCCACCATATCCCCACTCTCTCCCGATACGCTTTTAGTGTCCTGAAATCTATTTCTTCCTTCAGTATATTCAGTAACTTGGCCTCCACCACCACATGCAGTAAAGGATAGCCACCTTCTGAGTGAAAAAATTTCTCCTCCTCTCAGTCCAGAATTATCTGCCCCATATCCAGGGACCGTGACCCCTTGTTTTAGATCACCCAGCCCAATAGAATTTCAAATGTTTCAATGAGAGGCCCCTTCAGTCTTTGAAACTCCACAGGATACAGGTCCAGTGGACCCAATCTCTCTTCATAGGAATGATCTGCCATCCCAGCACTGATCTGCCATCCCAGGAATCAGATTCATGAGCATTTGTTGAATTCTCTCTATGGCAAGTATATCTCTTCTTAAAGAAGGAGACCAAATCTCACCAGTGAGGTATCCCTGCGCCTGCCCTCAATCTCTCTTGCCAATATGCCAGCTGCCTTCCTACTGCTTACTTCCAATAAAGACACCCAGATCCATTTGGACATAACATTTTTCAGTCGACCGCCATTTATGTGATACTCTACCATTCTGTTCTTCCTGCCAAAATGACTAACATCATATTTATCACATTATGATGACCCATGCATTAAAATCATGTTGAAGCCTTTTTATTTCCTCGTCACCACTCATAACTCCACCCAGTTTTGAGTTGTCAGCAAACTTACACATATTATACTTAATTCCCTCATCTAAATCATGGATTTGTATTCTGAATTGCTGGGACCAAGCGACTGATCCCTGTGTACTTGACTAGGTATCCCTTTCCATTCTGAAAAAAACCCATATATTCCTACTCTCTGTTTCCTGTCAGCTAACCAATTCTCAATCCACAGCAATAAATTACCGCCGTACCAATGCTTCGGTGTTGCACACAAAACTCTTGTGTATAACTCAATCAAAACATATTTGTTACGAAAATTATATGTTATAGTGTCTTGATACCAGAGAGCAGCTTTCCTTTAGAACGCACATTTGACTGGATTTCTCAATATACAGATTTTGTAAATATGGATTAATTACCCTTGATTAAACCACCAAGGACAAATACACAACAAAGCATCTCTTGTTTAAAGTAATGCACCTTGTCAACTTTACTGTCTGTCTTTCACCATACAGTAGAAGCATACATTACAAACAATGATCTGATTTACACCGCACTAATGACATTGCCATGGGAAAATGCAGGTTCTCAGCAACTGGGAAAACATCATTTGAATCATCCCTGCTTTTAATCCTGGGAGAGTTCAACCCAGAGGAATTAATACTTTGGATTTGGTGCTGAAGAAGATCTTTGGAAATTGGAAATACTTAAACTAGAAAAACAAAGTTTTAAAGAAAATTTCATTGGGATGTTGTCAATTATAATAGGACAAGACTAAATAGAACCCTTATAACAAAATTATAAATTCTACAGACTAATACTCAACAAGAGAGAACTTAAGTACTTTAAGCACTTCAGAGTTAAATATCTTAGGGTTGCTCAGTGCGTAGCACTGCTGCCTCACAGTGCCAGGGACCTGGGTTCAATTCCACCGTTGGGCCACTGTCTGTATGGGTTTCCTCTGGGTGCTCCGGTATCCTCCCACAGTCCAAAGATGTGCAAGTCAGTGGATTGGCCATGGATAGGGTAGTGGGGGTGGGATTTCTTCAGCGGGTCAATGTGGACTCGAGTGTCTGAATGGCCTGTTCCCACACTGTAGAGGCTCTACAATCTATATTTTAAATGGTGATTTTACAAGAGACAGTGGAAGTGAAGGGAAACAGTAAATTCAAAGAGGAACTGGGTGGTAATTTAAAAGGGAAACCAGTTGAGAATTTGCCAAATAATTTGTAGTGGAACAAACACTGGTCTCTGGTTCCTCCATTTTTGATGTTGCAAAGATTCATAGAATCATAGAATCCCTTCAGTGTGGAAACAGGCCATTAGGCCCAACAAGGCAAAAGTGAGGACTGCAGATGCTGGAAACCAGAGTTTAAATCAGAGTGGTGCTGGAAAAGTACAGCAGGTCAGGCAGCATCCGAGGAGCAGGAAAATCAACGTTTTGGGGAAAAGCCCTTCATCATGAATAGAGGCAGGTAGCCTCCAAGGTGGAGAGATAAATGGGCGGGGGGAAGGGGTTGGGGAGAAGGTAGCAAAGAGTACAATAGGTGAATAAGTTCTTCATTTCCCTCCCTCCACCTTACCCCAGTTCCAATCTTCCAGCTCAGCAATGTCCTCATGACCTGTCCTACCTGCCAATCTCCCTTCCCACCTATCCACTCCACCCTCCCCTCTGACCTATCACCTCCATCCCCACCCCCATTCATCTATTGCACACATTAGGCTCAACAAGCCCACACCGACCCTCTTAAGAGTATCCCATCCAGACCTATTCCCCTACCTTATTACTCTACATTTCCCCAACTAATGCACCTAATCTACACATCCCTCAACACTATGGGCAATTTAGCATGACCAATTCACCTAACCTGCACATCTTTGGACTGTGGGAGGAAACCGGAGCACCCGGAGAAAACCCATGCAGACATGGGAAGAATGTGAAAACTCCACACAGCCAGTTGCCCGAGGCTGGGATCAAACCAAGTTCCCTGGCACTGAGAGGCAGCAGTGCTAACCACTGAGCTACCCCATGTTGGCTTCGTATGTTGACCACTTGTGAATTATTATCAGTTGAATCTACTCATGAAATGCAAATCAGACCCAAAGAAGTTGATCCAATCAAAAAGCTGTAGAGCAAGTAGAGAGCTAAATTTAAAAAAACACGTTAGCTCAGTTGACTGCACTCTGGGTCAGAGGATTTTTGAAATTAGCCCCAGTCCATTACAAAATCAAAGGATTGCCTCATTGTGGGAATTCTCATTGTATTGATGAAACATTATGCTGAGTGCTAACCTGCCTATTTAACTATATATTAAAAAAAGCCTAAAGTTGTCCTGATTGTCTTGTTCAATGTTCCTTCTTCAATTATCACCGACAAAAAAAATTTATCAATGATATATTTTCTATTTCTTACAGTAGTGCATTTATCTACATAAAAGTAATTGCACTTCAAGCCACTGACTGTGATGTCCTGTGGATTGAATAGGGTGCCATATAAATACAAATTCTCTGTCCTTTAAACACAGACTCCCATTTAAAGCTGTAGCAAGTGGCAGCAATAAGCCACTGACTGAATTACTAGGAAGTTAAGCTACTAAAAGCAGAGGGAAGCTTTGCTAAGTGAGAGTTTTAGAGGCTTGTAAGTGATCTGGTTCCTGATTGGTTAATGTTTATTTAATGGGAATTGGGAGGGAAATCAAGGTAGTAGGTTTAAATAAATACTGTAACAGCACCATGCATTTATATAGAATAGGGTAGCAATTCATTCTGTCATACTGAATCAAGTAGAAACTGATGCCAAATGGCTATAGTCTGTGATTCAGAAAAGAACTCGGAGTTTCAAGCTTTTAAAGTGCTTAGGAGTTTCCACAGAAGTTATCAAAGCAGAGTTTAGATGCTACTGCGTTTTTTCTTTCATGATGTGGAGATGCTGGGGTTGGACTGGAGTGGACAAAGTCAGAAGTCACACGACACCAGGTTATAGTCCAACAGGTTTATTTGAAATCACAAGCTTTTTGAATGGAGCTCCATCATCAAGTGAACAGCGCTCTGAAAGCTTGTGATTTCAAATAAACCTGTTGGATGATAACCAGATATCATGTGACTTCGAACTGCGTTTTCTTCTGCTGTACTGATCAGTATGATTCGTACTTAAACTACACAGGGAAAAAGAACTTGAAAATATTGCAGTTACAGGGCATAAATCGGGTTTCTGGGCATATTTTTCTAGTGCTATTTCCTCGATTTGTTTGGTTGCACTAGTTTTACATTTACCAGTGCTTCCTGGTTCATTTTGGTCAAGAAGATAGACTGAAGTATAAAACAGAATAGAGTAAGACAATCTTTTTTGAAAGCTAGTTATAGAATTATTCTGATAGAGATACAGAGGTAAACCATTTTAATTTGGAGGAGGGGGGGGAATCTTATTTCAGTGTAAGTATGCTTGTTTAAAATGCAATAATGGTTATTAAAAATATTTCTTCCACTTCTTGTCATCAGTTAAGACTGCTTACTTTCCACTCTGGACAGCTATTGATTTAAATTATGCAATTCACTCTGAAAAAAGGTATAGTGAGGACTGCAGATCAGAATTGAAAAGTGTGGTACTGGAAAAGCACAGCAGGGAGTCGGACAGCATCCAAGGAACAGGAGAGACGACGTTTCAGACATAAGATCTTATGCCTGAAATGTCTAATCTCCTGCTCCTCGGATGCTGGCTGGCCTGCTGTGCTTTTCCAGCATCACACTTTTCAATTCACTCTGCAAAGGCAAAGCTCCTTGATTTGGAGAAGGGGATAAAGTTACTCACAGTACAAATCTGCTCAGTTAAGAAACGAAGAATCTTCTCAGGGTTCACATCAAACATTCGAGCGTACAGCTTGTCAACAAATGTTTGGCTGAAGTAAGTGATATTTTCAAATATCATAGCCAAGTTCCCCTCAGTGGCCTTGCATGAAGCTCTCTGACCTAATTAACAAGGGAGGGAAACAAAAGGAGCAGTGATGGAGAGAGGAAGGGGGTTTTGCAGACTTTCAAAGCTTACAGTCTAGACCATTGGAGGCACCGTCATTACAAATTGCTGCAGTCTATGAAATCTGAATCGACAAAGGGCTGAATTACACGTTTCTCGGGGGGTTTTAAGATCTGAAGAATATTGCAGACATAGGGTGGGGTGAGGGTTTGCGGAGGGGGGGGGGGGAGGAGGGGAGGAGGAGGGGGGATTGGGAAACAATAATGAGATGAGAAATTGCTCAGACCAGGAAATAATGTAGTTCAGTGAGCGCTGAGACACCCACAAAATAGAACTTGGTACAAAATAGGATACAGACAGCAAAGATTTGCTTTTGTTGGGCAACTTGTCCCAAGCATGAGAATGATGTGTGACTGACCTTCTTTGACCAAAGCCTTCATTACAGTTTGCTCCTCACTGATAATGTGAAATATGTCCATGACGAAAAGTAGGATCTCAGTTTGGAAACTCTTCTTCTGTTCACCAGTAGCTCTCTCTGGTGACACCTGCAGGAAAAGAAAACGTACACTGATAAGTATAGAAGTTACATCCAATGCATAATTACACTGATACAAGTTTATGAATTTGTTTTTCACAATGCTACTGTAATGCACTGTTAGTGCTAATGACAGGCAATTGTTTAACATTCTCTTAACACATTCTTTTATTACATTAATGGACTCATTAACTAATTTACAAGTATTTACTCTGCTATTTCCAGGCTGTTATAAACTCAGTGAGCTACATTTGTTTTCAGTGCAGCACTCGGTTCGGCCTACTTGCATGAATGGAAAGGGTTATGTTGTTCCCATTCTGCCACAGATAACACCTTAGCCCTGGGAGATGTGTGGAGATCTGGACAATACTCCTGGCCACTGTCTAGGAGAGAGCTCTTAACAGCACCTAATCAAACTGAGTATAAACCGGTCTTGTGTCTGAGGGAGTATTCATAAAACGATCATCACTAAAACACCATGCAAGGTCGGCACGGTGGCTCAGGTATAGCACTGCTGCCTCACAGCGCCAGGGACCGGAGTTTGATTTCAGCCTCGGGTGACTGTCTGTTTGGAGTTTGCACTTTCTCCCATTGTCTGCATGGGCATCCTCCCACAATCCAAAGATGTGTAGAGTAGGTGAATTGGCTATGCTAAATTGCCCACAGTGTTCAGGGATGTGTAGGGTAAATCATTAGTCAGGGGTAAATATAGGATAACAGGGTAAGGGAATGGGTCTAGGTGGTTGACTCTTTGGAGGGTCTTGTTGGGCTGAAGTGCCTGTTTCCACACTGTAGGGATTCTACCCATTCCATCCAATCTATGGGTATGGAAATAGGGCACAAATAAGTTACTGGCTGTAAAAGAGAAACATTCAATTCATTGAACAATGGGCAAGCTTAAGAAAGACAAGTCCTACTCCTACCGTGAATTTTCCAGACGAGGAACAGTGGGTCCATAATTGGTGCCTAGCCTGAGCAATTGCTCATTTCCAAATCCCTCCTTTGTGTTGGCCCTCAACTAATGACACTTAATAATCTATTCCCACCTGACTGTATTACAAAGATGTGAGATGCAAATTTCAATTTATAATAGCACTGACTAGACTCATTTATATCGTGAAATTTTGAAAAGGCCACTTTTTGGGGAAAAGAAAATGACAATGACTTTTACGTGTGCCAATGTTGCATTTCCAAGAGATGGACTTTTGGCTGGAGACATTCAGTCTCCAATACTTCCAGGTAGAGGTCCCATGATCCAGTTTGTGGGTGGAAATGCTCCTGAATATTGAACCGGAGAGTCAACAACTTGCAGGATGAGAACCGCCCTTTGCCCTCTCTCTCTCTCTCTTTCTCCAAAACTTCTCTCAAAGTGAGAGAGCTGAAAGGCCACTACTTTGCCCTTTATCATTGGTGGTGGTGAAGAATTCAAAATTTTGAAGTCTCCAGAATACAGACTTCAGTCAGCCATAACTGATTCAGGAAAACACTCCAGTTTCAATAGCTTTTAGTTGCAAAACAACATAAGCCACAAAGATCAATACTTAGAAAAAGCACCAATAATTCTTTTTCTTCTGAGGTTAATTATCACTTGGCCAAAGTTTTAAGACATCATTCTGCACAGTTTTACACTTACCCAGAATTTGGTGTGCATGTGTTAGTTATCAAGAAGGACATTTACATATATTTGTACAGTCTAAACCTTTTTTTGTTAATAATCTTTGCATCCTTACCTGAATAAGTTTTGATTGTAATAAATTGATTTTACTTTGTTAACTGAAAGAAACTTGGCTTACTTATTTTTAATATTAAACTAAATATACTTCAAACCCAATAGCATTTCTGTGCAGGTCATTGATGCTTATAATGACTCTTGTTTCAACCTATAATTAGTTTCTCATCTCTTGGTTTCTTGAAATAAAATTTTAGAAGAAATGTAAATGGAGATCATCAGACTTCATTAAACATCTTAGTTAATGTAGTGAGCAGTCATTTCCTGCCAACTGAGTTGAGGGCCAAACTGAAATACAACAGCACATGAAACAGGAATGTAACAGCTTGAGTTGTCTTTTCAACATAACATTTGAATGAAACTGACCTCGACTAGAATCTCAATAGGATGTAACTGCTTGTTGGCGGGAATGTTCATAAAGCTGTACAAAAGGAGGATGCGTATAAAATCGGAAACTTGCTTCCTCGCTGGGTGCATTGTCAATTGAGGCAGGGGACCAGGTGTTGAAGTTAGACTTTCTTGCGGCATGATTCCACCATCAGGCTAGAAAACATGGAAAAAGAGAACAAAGACTTCCATTGAAACAGTACTTTTCACAACCACCGGATGTCTCAAAGTGTCTCATTGACAATGAAGGATTCCTGAAGGGTAGCTCCTGTCATAATATAGAATACTAAGGTAGCAGTCAATTCACACAAGATGATGATGATCAGATGCTCCATTTTTGAGATGTCAATTGGGGCCAGAATCCAGGGATAATTTCTGAACCTCTTTGAAATCGTAGGATGGGTACTTTTACATCAACTTGAAAAGGTCAGTTGGGGGATTGTGGGGAGCAGGGAAAGGTTTGTGGGAACTTGCATTAGAATCACCTCTGAAGAATGGTATTCTGGACTCCTTCAGTACAGCATGGGAGAGTTAATGTTGAATTTTACATTCAAGTTCTCAAGTCGGTCTTGAACCGAGAACCTTGCGACTCAGAGATGAGAGTGCTGGTATGATGGATACACAGGTACAGGACAAACACAGCAAAAGGGGAATTCTCGAGAACAAAGCTCACTTTGTTGCAGCACCCACTCTCCTCATGAATATTTAGCGACATTTTAAATCTGACTTAAAACTGGGTATATCTCAACAAATACTATAACAACATATGCACTGAATGGTAAGGTCCTGGGAAGTGTTGCTAAACAAAGAGACCTTGCAGGGCAGGTTCATAGCTCCTTGAAAGTGGAGTCGCAGGTAGATAGGGTAGTGAAGGCGGCGTTTGGTATGCTTTCCTTTATTATTCAGTGCACTGAGTATAGGAATTGGGAGGTCACGTTGCGGCTGTACAGGACATTGATTAGGCCACTTTTGGAATACTGCATTCAATTTTGGTCTTTCTGCTATAGGAAGGATGATGTGAAAGTTGAAAGGGTGAAGAAAAGATTTACAAGGATATTGCCAGGTTTGCAAGGTTTGAGCTATTGGGAGTGGCTGAATAGACAGGGGCTATTTACCCTGGAGCATCGGAGGCTTAGAGGTGACCTTATAGAGGTTTATAAAATCATAAAGGGCATGGATAGGGTAAACAGACGAGGTCTTTTCCCGGTGATAGGGGAGTCCAGAACTAGGGGATACAGATTTAAGGTGAGAGGAGAAGGATATAAAAGGGATTTAAGGGGGCAACATTTTCATGCAGAGGTGGTGCTTGTATGGAATGAGCTGCCAGAGGAAGTGATGGAGGCTGGTACAATTACAGCATTTAAAAGGTATCTGGATGGCTATATAAATAGGAAGGGTTTTAGAGGGATATGGACCAAACGCTGACAATAAATAGGACTAGATTTTGTTTAGGATGTCTGGTCAGCATGGACGAGTTGGACTGAAGAGTCCGTTTCTGTACTGAACATCTCTATGACTCTACGCTCAATAACTGGTAACAGGCTCATTTTGAAATAAGTTGAGACAATGGAAGTTTGAGTTTTATTTTTCTGCAATTGCTGTCAAGAGCAGAACAAAATCTATCTTTTCTGGGTCAAAAGCAAAACGATATGTTTATAACCAGCCAACTTTCGGCTTAAGGGAAAACCACAGCAAACCCAAAAATATAAGCGAGAACAAGATGTAACTAAATCATTGAGGGTAATGGAACATGGGTGTGAGAGATTGCTGCCCAGTAGACAACATAATCAATTTACTTTCTACTGAAAATCAATGAAATGAAGGATTCAGATGGGTATTTTACTGACAAGCAAATCAATACATTCTATCTCAACTACACAGCTAAATGTAAAGTTGGCCCCAAAGTGTGACAGGGGTCATTCTATTCATTGGGAACTCAAGTGGGGCTTATCCTAAGTCATAACCCTAAAGTCCAAGGCTCTAAATGAGAATGTTGTCACTAATCATTCACAGCACACGATCCATGATGATTCACAATCACTGATCAGTGAAATGATCTGAATGAGTGTAAAACACTTAGAGTCATAGAGATGTACAGCATGGAAACAGACCCTTTGGTCCAACCCGTCCATGCCGACCAGATATCCAACCTAATCTAGTCCCACCTGCCAGCACCCGGTCCATATCCCTCCAAACCCTTCCTATTCATATACCCATCCAAATGCCTCTTTAATCTTGCAATTGTACCAGCCTCCACCACTTCCTCTGGCAGCTCGTTCCATACACGTACCACCCTCTGCGTGAAAATGTTGCCCCTTA
>NC_057747.1:10845307-10851219 GCF_004010195.1 Chiloscyllium plagiosum | reverse complement strand
CTGTGACTCCACTTTCAAGGAGCTATGAACCTGCACTCCAAGGTCTCTTTGTTCAGCAACACTCCCTAGGACCTTACCATTAAGTGTATAAGTCCTGCTAAGATTTGCTTTCCCAAAATGCAGAACCTCGCATTTATCGGAATTAAACTCCACCTGCCACTTCTCAGCCCATTGGCCCATCTGGTCCAGATCCTGTCGTAATCTGAGGTAACCCTCTTCGCTGTCCACTACACCTCCAATTTTGGTGTCATCTGCAAACTTACTAACTGTACCTCTTATGCTCACATTCAAATCATTTATGTAAATGACAAAAAAAGTTACATTTACTTTCAGAAATGTTTTAAAAGTTAATATATAAAGCTTTAAAAGGATGAAGATATCTTCATTTAAAATTTGATCTCTAAAGTTCCCTTCGTTGATTGGCTCAGAGGCACAGCAATTATCCAGGGAACTTACCTGGGTTGTCTATATTGAAGCTAGTTATTAATCTAATTTTTGTTAAGATTTAACAAGAAATAATATTCATGTCTGCTTCAAAATTTTAATGAATAGCTCTAAAGTCACAACAGGAACCACCTATTGGGTTAAAATCCAGACAAACATATGTCTATTTGCCTTCCCAGTGATAACAATTGAACAGTATCAATTGATATTGAATTACATCACTTACTGAGACTCAATGGATGGGGGGACAGCCTGCAGTATGGTGCATTTAGAATTTGTTAATGAATATGTAAGGCCGAGGCTCACTGAAGGCAGGAACTAAGGAGCTGGGAGAGGTAAGGACCAGGCAAACAGCTGTTTGAGACCAATCTGAACCATCAGGAAAGTACACCTGAGTTCGAGAGGCCATGAGGAAAGGAAACTTCCCTGTGTGTCAGGGAGACAAAGTAATCTTCATAGAGCCATAAAAATTGCCTATAGTACGGAGAGAGGCCATTTGGCCCACTCAGTCCACACTGATTCTCCAAAGAGCATTCCACCCAGACTCAGTCCACTGTCCTATCCCTGTAACCCCACAGCTAATCCACCTAAACTGCACATCCCTGAACTCTATGGGTAATTCAGCATGGCCAATCCACCTAGCTTGCACATCTTTGGACTGTGGGAGGAAACCGGAGCACCCACACAGACACGGGGAGAATGTGCAAACTCCACACAGACAGTCGCCCCAGGCTGGACTCGAACCTAGATCCCTGGTGCTGTGAGGCAGCAGTGCTAACCACTGAGCCGTCATGTTTTCCCATTTATATCTCTATGATAAAGCCCTTTGCTAATCCCATACAGCTGCAGAAAATTGAAATGCTTCAAAGTGCAATCTGACACATTTTAAAGCTGGAGTGAGAAAACTCATCAAACGTTTGTTGGAGCAAAGGGGCTAAACTGCATTGACAGTACGTACCGTGTAGCAGGAGGATCCGGCCATAGGGAAACCAGCTGCTGCCAAGCTATGAAGAAACTCTGGTGACCTCCACAAAGGCTCATCTGGAATCATGTAGTAGACCAGGCAAAAGAACTGCATCACATTGCCAGGGTAAGTGACCTCCCACGAGTTATCTGTATCCACAGAGATTGGCTAAGGACAGAAACAAGCCAATTATTGACCAATTTCCAACTGGATACACCTTCAGTAGAACTTAGAACTTGTGTAACAATCAGCTTTAAGCATCTTGCAGCAGGTCAGCACAGCAGCTGAATATATTTCTGAAATATTGCAGTTGAAACTGTAGCTAAAAGCTGTGGCAAACACAAACAAGAGAGAAGTTAAGGAAAAGAATAGAGAGGACAATTCAAGAGATGTCCCAGGTCAACAGTCAACAGGGAATTATTGAGGGGCAAAAAAATATTAACTGGTGCAGGGACAAAGACAGGCACTCCAAACACATAGAACAAGAGGGCATTGATTCACTTGAGTGAAACATAAATTTAAAACAGCAATTAGAGTGAACTTCTCTACAGATTGGGTGACCAACGCGTGAAATATAAAAATCAGTAGCATTCAAAACGTTAACCTTGTAGATTGGATATTGGGAACATTCAAGAATAGGAAAAGAAACAGGCTATTCAGCCCCCTGAGCCTGCTCCACCATTAAAATACACCATGGCTGATCCTCTTATAGAATTAGAATCCCTACAGTGTGGAAACAGGGCCCTTCAGCCCAACAATCCCACAGCGACCTGCGAAGAGTAACCCACCCTGACCTATGCTCCTACTCTATATTTATCCCTGACTAATGCACATCCCTGAACAGCGAGGGTGATTTAGCGTGGCCAATTCACCTAACCTGCACATCTTTGGACTGTAGGAGGAAACCGGAGCACCTGGATGGAAACCCGACGCAGACACAGGGAGAACATGCAAACTCCACATAGACAGTTGCTCGAGGCTGGAATTGAACCCCGGTCTCTCGCGCTCTGAGGCAGCGGTGATAACCACTGAACCACCATGCCACCAATTTACCTCAATACCATTTCCCTGAACTATTCCCACGTCCTTTGATGTCTTTAATATCCAGAAGTGTATCTATTTTCTCTTGGACAAAATTAAAAATCATACAACCCAGGCTATAGTCCAACAGGTTTATTTGGAAGCACTAGCTTTCAGAGCACTGCTCCTTCATCACGTCACTGTAAAACAGGGTCATAAGACACAGAATTTATAGCAAAAGATTACGGTGTAATGCAGCTGAAATATAAAAACAAACTTAGATTTAGTCTTTCATCTTTTAGAATGGTTTTGCTAATTTTGGTTCTTTAGTATATAAATATGTTTTCAAGAGCTAGTGCTTCCAAATAAACCTGTTGGACTATAACCTGGTGTTGTGTGATTTTTAACTTTGTCCACTACAGTCCAACACCGGCTCCTCCACATCACATTTTCTCTTGAATACACTCAATAACTGAACTTCCACTGTACTACGGGTTAGAAAATTCCAAACTTTCATCACCCTCTGAGTGAAAGAATTCCTCCTCATCCTAGTCCTGAATGATCAACCCCTTATACTGAGGCTGTGTCCCCATGCTGTAGACACCCCAACCACGGGAGTCAAACAAGCTTCCTTCATCTACCCTGCTCAGCCCTGGGAGAATTTTGTGCACTTTGATAAGAAGCATTCAAAGATGCGATGACAGGGGAACAAGCTTCGAATGGGCAGAATGTCTGCAGTGCACAGACAACAGAGATCATGGGTTTTTGAAGGAGATGGTTGACAAAAGCAGAATCTGAAAGGGAGCGAGTCAGACTTTGAGGAGATGGAATGTTTAGAAAAGAATGGTTCTGAAAGAGCTAAAGTTGAAGTTGCATTTGCTCCACCAACCTGACGATGTCATAGCATTTGAGGCTGGTATGATTGCAACATTTGAAAAGGCATCTAGATGGGGATATGAATAGGAAGGGTTGGGAGGGATATGGGCCGGGTGCTGGTAGGTGGGACTAGATTGGGTTGGGATATGTGGTCAGCATGGACGGGTTGGACCGAAGGGTCTGTTTCCATGCTGTACATCTCTATGATTCTATGACTGTTGAGATGCGAGAACATCTATCGCATTTGCTAAATTGAGTAAATCGTAAGGATAGAAGATATAAGATTATGTTACGGGACTGGTAATCCAGAGTCCTGGAGTAATGATCCAGAAACATTAGTTCAAATCTCACCATAGTAACTGAGGAATTAAATTCAGTTAATTAAGTAACTCTGCAGTGAAAACTTGGCATCAATGGTGACTGTGCAACTACTAAATTGTCACAAAATTCCATCAGGTTGACTGATTTTCTTTAGGATATCAACCGTCTTGGCCCACAGCAATGTGGATAACAATTAATTGCCCTCTGAAATAACCTGAGTTGTATTTGAGAAGTGACTCACCGTCTCAAGGGCACTAAAGGATGGGTAATAACATTGCTAGTGACGCTCATGTCTAGTGAAGAAAGGAAACACAATCTGGGCAGAGAGAGGAATCCCTATAACGACTTTGCCAGCTGACCTTTTTACATGCCAGCATGATTCACCAGTCTTTGTTATTTGTTAAAGTATAACATTATGCATGCCTCCTGTGGGATGGCACGGTGGCCCAGTGGTTAGCACTGCTGCCTCACAGTGCCATGGACCCAGATTTGATTCTAAGCTCGGGTGACTGTCTATGTGGAGTTTGCACATTCTCCCCATGTCTGCATGGGTTTCCCCCGGCTGCTCTGGTTTCCTCCCACAGTCTAAAGATACGCAGGTCAAGTGAATTGGCCATGCTAAATTGCCCATAGTGTTCAGGGATATATAGTTTAGGTGCATTAGTCAGGGGTAAATGTAGGGTAATGGGTCTGGGTGGGATACCCTTCGAAGGGGTGGTGCGGACTTGTTGAGCCAAAGGGCTTGTTTCCACACAGTAGGAATTCTAATTCTAAAAACAAAGTTCCAGCTGTAGATGTTACTGAGAACTCTTCAAGTTTTAACATTATGTAAACCTTATACAATGCATTTCCCTCTCAGAAGCTCATGCATGTCATATAGTCATACAGTACAGAAACAGTCCAACCAGTAAAAGCATCACAGAAATGTATGGCACAGAAACAGGCCTATCCATCCAACCCGTCAATACCGACCAGATCCTATTCAATTACCCTTTAAGTTGTACCAGCCTCCATCACTTCCTCATTCCATGCACACACCACCCTCTGTGTGAAAAAGTTGCCCCTTTGGTCCCTTTTAAATCATTCCCTTCTCACCTTAAACTTATGCCCTCTAGTTCTGGACTCCCGCACTGCAAGGAAAAGACCTTGTCTATTTACCCTATCCATGCTCCTCATGATTTTTAAACCTCCCTAAAGTCACCCCTTAGTCCACGTCGAACATAATCCCAAACTAATCTAGTCTCACCTGCCTGTTCCTGCCCATATCCCTCCAAACCTTTCCTATTCATGGGCTTGTCCAAATGGCTTTTAAACATTGTAATTTTACCCCAAGCAGTAACTCATGCATTTTACAGAATCAGCAACTCTTTCTGAAATATTGAAAGTATGGTTTGTCATGGAGGTAAAGCTCCAAAAATCTCCATGACCCTCCGTAAAAATGATATTTGTGAATCTACAAAAGATTTTTGTAACTTCGCAAATAGACGTGGGATAAAACCTGCCTCACACTACAGTAGGGAGGACTAAATTACTTAGTATGCTTGTAAGAGAATTAAGTATTAATTATCTGCCAAAGAAATAGGTTCATCACGATTATGGTCTTTTTAATCTCTTCCTTAACTAATTCCTCTGGGATTGCATATCCTTTTGTTTCTAACTGCCGGAGATGACTGGTACATTCAGAAGTCAAAGAGTCATAGAGATGTACAGCATGGAAACTGACTCTTCGGTCCAACCCGTCTATGCCAACCAGGTATCCCAACCCAATCTAGTCCCACCTGCCAGCACCCGGCCCATATCCCTCCAAACCCTTCCTATTCATATCCCCATCCAAATGCCTCTTAAATCTTGCAATTGTATCAGCCTCCACCACATCCTCTGGCAGCCCATTCCATGCCTGTACCAACCTCTGCGTGAAAAAGTCCCTTAGGTCTCTTTTACATCTTTCCCCTCTCACCCTAAACCTATGCCCTCTAGTTCTGGACTCCCCAACTCAGGGAAAAGACTTTGTCTATTTATTCTATTCATGCCCCTCATAATTTTGTAAACCTCTATAAGGTCACCCCTCAGCCTCCGACGCTCCAGGGAAAACAGCCCCAGCCTGTTCAGCCTCTCCCTGTAGCTCAGATCCTCCAACCTTGGCAACATTCTTGTAAATCTTTTCTGAACCCTTTCAAGTTTCACAGCATCTTTCCGATAGGAAGGAGACCAGAATTCCAACAGTGGCCTAACCAATGTCCTGTACAGCTGCAACATGACCTCCCAACTCCTGTACTCAATACTCTGA
>NC_057747.1:10768430-10842267 GCF_004010195.1 Chiloscyllium plagiosum | reverse complement strand
ATATCCTTCGTTGCATTAGAGCCAGTCTCAACACCAGAAACTTGGCTGTTTATGCTACGTTCCCCTGAGAATCCATCACCCCCTACATTTTCCAAAACAGCATACCTGTTTGAAATGGGTATATCCACAAAAGACTCCTGCACTAGCTGCCTACCTCTCTTATCCTTCCTGGAGTTAACCCATCTATGTGAGTGTATCTGAGACTTCCCCCCTTCCTATAACTGCCATCAATCACATACTGTTTCTGTTGCAAATTCCTCATCGCTTCTATCTGTCTCTCCAACCGATCCATTCGAGCTGATAAGATTTGCATCCAACAGCATTTATGGCAGATATAATCCACAGTAACCCTTAAACTCTCTTTAAACTCCCACATCTGACAACAGTACATATCACTGCAAAGGCCATTTTTGCTCCTTCACAATCTACAGACCCAGAAAATAACACCATCTTATTCCTCTACTGCCATATGCTAAATTAATAGCTGTGGCTTATATTTTAAGTTTAATCAAGAGACTTATCTCCAAAAACATAATCAAGAAAGAATCCACTATACTCACTACTGCAGCCTTTCTCTTGGACAGACTTAAAACAACAATTAACTTATCTGATTCTGTGCTGTGAACTTCGCCCAACAGTCCTTTTCTTCTTATGGGATATATAAACATTAGCCCTTTGATCCACTGAGTTCTCTATACATTCAGCAGTTAACTCTCCAGAGGAAGTGGTGGATGCAGGTTCTGTTACAACGTATGGACAGGTACATGACGCGGAAACATTTAGAGGGAAGTGGGCCAAACACAGGCAAATCGGACAAGTTTAGGTTGGAAAACTTGGTCAGTATGGATAAGATGGACCGATGGGTCTATTTCCGTGTTGAATGACTATGCCCCTACTTGATGATAAAGCTAACCTTGCAGAGATTCCTCGATGTGGTCAAATATCATTTGCATACATTATGTATTCACAGTAAACAAGATTAAAAATAAGCAACTACTTTGTGGATGCTTGAAGCACAAAGCTACTTCTTTGAACTAACTCATTCAAATTTGTAAAACTCTCATCTGCCCAACGATATTTGAGTTGTTAATTAGACATTACTGTTGACATAAAAAGAGTTGCCATTTCGAGAAGCACTTCTGGTTTCCCCAAAAAGATTCATGCCCTGAGAAGTGAAACTAGAAGTGAACTCAGTTACTTATTTATCTGACCAGGCCACTCTACTTGGTTCAAAATAACATCAGGTTTAGCCTTTGAACACCATAATTTTAGTTCATACACTTTAACACGCTGTACCCTAAATAGGCAATGGGAAAAGGCAACAACAATGAAATGATATTTCCTGGCAACAGACTTGAAAGGACTTGGCAAAAAGGGAGACTGTGGAAAAGTGTAAGATGAGAAAGGAAAAAAAAAATCCGTAATTCAAATAGCTGGTAGACGGTTTATCTTCCTAACATTGCTAATTGATAACTACATTGAAATGCTGATACTCTAAATAATTTACCAGTTTATCACAAATAACTTTCAGCAGTTTTGGTTATATTAACCGGCTAGAGCGCCTCATGGGTAAAGATACTACCCAACTCCCTGGTCAGCCAGACAAAGGTTTCAGTGCAGGGTCCTTTCCAGTACAGAATCAGCTGAACTATGATCAGCAGTAACTGATGCACAAAAAGCTCAGCACTCCTGGAACAGAGAAGGAAAATCCCACCTGGCTTTCTGTCTCATTGCTATTAAAGTAGCTGCTTCTGGTGTGCTGAACTGGGCAAAAAAACAAGTTACCCATATCTGCCTATCAGATACAAAAAATGGTTACTCGAACATGATGGCAACAAAACAGAACATAAGCATCAGTCAGCTTTTACCCAACTTCAGATATTTTACCCCATCCATTTGTGAATTCTTTGGGAAACATCACTTCATAACGATCGTACTGCACTGTACTGGACCATCACCCAGAGATTCTCCTGTAGATGTTCCACAAAGGCCAAGACCTGAAGTTTTCTGGGAAATTCCACACAGACAAATCCTTTTGCTTTGTCATGGAGAGGATGGGACTTTTCCCACTGGGTCATAGGAGGTTAAGGAGTGACCTTATAGAGGTTTATAAAATCATGAGGGACATGGATAAGGTGAGTAGCAAAGGCCTTTTCCCTCAGGTGGGACAGTTCAACACTAGACAGCATATTTTTAAGGTGAGAGGAGAAAGCTTTAAAATGACATGAGGGATAACATTTTTTTTTAAATGAGCAGTTTGCGTGTGGGATGAACTGCCAGAGGAAATGGTGGGTGCAGGTTCAGTTACAACGTTTAAAAGACATTTGGGTAAGTACATGCACAGGAAAGGCTTGGAGAGATATGGGCCAAGCGCAGGACTACTTAGTTTGGGAACATGGTTGGCATGGACTGGTTGAACTGAAGGGTCTGTTTCAACACTGTATGACACCATGACTCAGCAATTTACCAGTAACAGCAATATACTGAGGACCTGGGAGTAAGTCTACGAGGCTTCACTGCTGTTGAGAAGCAAGTCCAACTGCGACTATCAATTGGAACAGCCTGTGTATGATCATTCCCCTTATGCTAGGATCTGCAACTTGTCTACAAGGGTTGTATTAAATGGCAGCCCACTTGAGATGTTGCAAAGGAAGCTAGAATGTGTTTCTATGGTATTGTGCTATTTAAGAGGCACTGGTTGTGTTTCACTGTTCAATATTTGAAAGCAAACTTCAACATCAAGTGCATTGCCTCACCTTGCTTAATGTAGCTCTCACCAAATCCAGCAAAACCAATGCAGCTTCAGTACACAATCCATTCGGGATTTTAACAGACTGGTCACTCTGATTTGATTTCACTTGCTCAAGAAGCCAAGTAATCATCATGTCAAGGTCCATCTAGAAAAGACAATTCATGCTTTAAAAAGCTGATAATTTTTCATTGACTAAATGCATGTCATCATTTGTAAAACAATTTTTTTTAAGAATCAGTGCACCCCACCTTCTGTGCATTTGACTTTTCTTTTTAAAATTGACAGCCTTAGTGACGTTTCTAGCCGGTGAAAATTAATAAATTAAAGTCAGTCATGGCACAGAGGAGGTCTGGATGTTCTGTGTTGTCTCCTTAGTTCTCCCTCAATTGGATCGACAGTTTTAGTGGATTGTCATGACACATATTTTAACAGAAATTTGACCAGAAATACTATTAAAGCATTTTCCAAGCAGGTAGGTTAACACGATTAAGGGTCAAGAGCAATTTAGGAATTTAACAATCAGTAAACTATATTCATTCAATATTGACATTCCACATTCCATTCAATATTGACATTCCACATTCAGCCATTCCTCACAAATACCATATCAAACTGGAGTCAATCAATATAATTTCAGTGGTCACATTTTATCTCCGCTGATAGTGATGCGATGGAGATCATGTTGCTATAAAAAAAATGTATAAAGCTACATGCTGTCAATTAATTAACCCACTGGTCCATCTTGATCAGACCTTCTTATATAATTATGCACATTAGTGTAGAAAACATAAATGCACCTTGTTCCATCCTGCTGTGAATCACATGTTATTGTTCTGCTTCATGCAAGTCATTCAGTAATTAAACACTTTCACTTGTTCTACATGAGGCTGAATAGGCTGGGACTCTTTCCCCTGATGCATCAGGGGCTGAGGGGTGACCTTATAGAGGTTTATAAAATCATGAGGGGCGTGGATAGGGTAAATAGGCAAAGTCTTTTTCCCTGGGGTGGGGGAGTCCAGAACTAGAGGGCATAGGTTTAACGTGAGAGGGGAAACATATAAAAGAGACCTAAGGGCAACTTTTTCACACAGAGGGTAGGAAATGTATGGAATTAGGTGCCGGAGGAAGTGGTGGAAGACGGTACAATTGCAACATTTGAAAGACACCTGGATGGAGGTATGAGTAGGAAAGAGTAAGAAGGATATGGGCCAAGTGCTGGCAAATGGGACTAGATAAGGTTGGGATATCTGGTCAGCATGGACAAGTTGGACCAAAGTCTCTGTTTCCGTGCTGTACATTTCTGTGACTATGACTCTATGACTTTCAGCTATCACTCATTGTTCTTACACTCAATTACAAGCACAATTCCCATCTCCATTGCCCTCAACTACGCTGGCAGGACTTTTCTGGTTGTGCAGACTCAAGCTGCCTCCAAAATCTCTTGCATCATCAGACATGCTGCATGGGATATCACCATGGCAATAACCCTGGTTTTAGGAGGTGCCAAAATAAATAGCATCTGTTAACAGTACCACTGGACCAGCTTCACAGCGCCAGGGACCCGGGTTCAATTCCAGCCTTGGGCTGGAATGTGTGGAGTTTGCACATTCTCCCCGTGTCTGCGTGGATTTCCTCTGGGTGCTCCAGTTTCCTCCCACAGTCCAAAGATGTGCAGGTCAGGTGAATTGGCCATACTAAAATTACCCATTGTATTAGGTGCATTAGTCAGAGAGAAATGGGTCTGGGTGGGTTACTCTTCGGCGGGTCGGTGTGGACTTGTTGGGCTGTAGGGAATCTAATCTAATCTAATCTAATCTAATCTAATCTGATCTAATCTTATCTAATCTGATCCAACCTTCCAACTCGGCACCGCCCTCCTGAACTGTCCTACCTGCCCATCTTCCTTCCCACCTATCCACTCCACCCTTCTCTCCAACCTATGACCTTCACCCCCACCTTCATTGATCTATTGTATTCCCAGCCACCTCCCCCACAAGCCCCACCCTTCTCCCATTTATCTCTCCACCCCTTTAGGCCACTCCCTCATTCCTGATGAAGAGTTTATGCTCGAAACATTGACTCTCCTGCTCCTCAGCTGCTGCCTGAACAGCTGTGCTTTTCCAGCACTACACTGTTTAACTCTCTCTGACCATCAAACGACAGCATGATTAACAAAGTACCACAAGACATTAATACGCTCAGAAAATCCATTCCTTCATTAGCATGGGTAATCGAGTGCAAGTAGCTGTATTTACTATTTTACTAGAGCTAAAATAACATTAGGAGAAAGTGAGGACTTCAGATGCTAGAGATCAGAGTCGAGAGTGTGGTGCTGGAAAAGCACAGCAGGTCAGGCAGCATCTGAGGAGCAGGACAATCGACATTTCGGGCAAGACGCCTTCATCAGGAATATTCATCGAGGATTCTCCTGGTCCTCGAATGCTGCCTGACATGCTGTGCTTTTCCAGCACCACACTCTCAACTAAAATAACATTAGCCATTGGCAAAATACCATTTCAGGTGGCTTTGTATAAGAATAGCCGCTATGTGGCCATGCCGATAGCTGCAATAATTATAAAAGAACTCCTCAGAAAAATCCTTACATAATCGGATATTGAAGGTTTGTTATGGACATTTGATCTCTTCAGTGTATACAGAATGTAGTCTTAATAAAGTACACATCTTCAAAACTTGCAATCAACTCTGCCACAGGGCAATCAGAGGGGATAACAGAAGCATAGGTTCCTTCAGCACTGACGAACCGTCTATGCGGTTTGTGATACTGCCACAGTCCATTGACTGAACCACTGATCCAGAATCTGGTTTCCAGCATCTGCAGTCATTGTTTTTACCTCGTTGATTTTAACGTCCTCGGATGCTGCCTGAATTGCTGTGCTCTTCCAGCACCACTGATCCAGAATCTGGTTTCCAGCATCTGCAGTCATTGTTTTTACCTGAATGACAGTCCTGTTGTACCATCAAAAGCATGAAGCTTTCAGTTTTATTAAAAGGAAGATTTTGGCAAACAACAAGTGGTTAAAAGGAACTGCAGGCAGATGGACATTTCTTCTGATGAAATAGCCTTTTATTTGCAGTTTTATCAAATAGAGCTCATATTTTATTTTCAACTTCAGTTCAGTGTTGGATCTTTCACCACAATCAGTGGGTGACAGATTTGAACCTTACTCCACAGGTTTGTGGACACGATCTAGACTGAAATTCCAGTGCAGGACCTTTTTTTTGTTATTCTCTCATAGAACGTTAGCGTTGCTGGATGGAACACCAATTAATACCGGTCCCTGGATGCCCTTGAGAAGCCTTCTTGAACTGCTGCAGTCCATGTGCTGTAGGTACATGCACAATGCTCTTAGGGAGGGAATTCCAGGATTTTAGAGTCTTACAGCACGGAAACAGACCTATTGGTCCAACCAGTCCATGCCAATCACAATCCCAAACTAAACTAGTCGCACCCGCCTGCGCTTGGTCTATGTCCCTCCAAACATTTCCTATTCATGTATTCTCCAAATGTCTTTTAAACATTGTAATTATACCCGCATCCATCACTTCCTCTGGAAGTTCATTCCACACATGAACCACTCTCTGTATGATAAAATTGCCCCAGTTTGAACCCTCTCCAGTTTAATAATATTTTTCCTATAACAGTGTGGCCAGTACTGGACACAATATTCCAGAAGAGGCTTCACCAACATTTTGTACAAACTCAATATAACGTCCCAACTCCTATACTCAAAGATTTGAACAATGAAGGCAAGCATGCTAAATGCCTTCTTAACCACCCTGTCTGTATGTGACACAAATGTCAGAGTTACATACCTGAATCCCTAACCCTCTCTGTTCTATAACACTCCACAAGGCCCTACTTTTAATTGTACAAGCCCTGCCTTTGTTTGTTTTACCAAAATGAAATATCTCGCATTTATCCAAATTAAACTTTAACCTAATGACAATGAAGGAACAATGATATATTTCAAAGTCAGGATGGTGAGTGGCTTTGAAGGGAATCTTCACGTGATGATGTTCCCATAGAGTGCTTGCCTAAGTATAAAATCAATGCTATTTGCTCAGCCTGTCTCGAAATAGGGTGTCGATGATTTACATTTTGGCAAGTGTAGTAAGTTATTAAAGCAAGTCAATCCTGCAGTTAAAGCAACACAAAAAAAGCAGCGTCGTACATTTTACAGAATTAGGGAGACACTACCTTGGAATCCTCTGGCATCTCTTCAAGTGGTTTCTGTAAAACCAATGCAGCCAGGAGTAGGTACAGCTCAGGTATGGAAGCATGATGGCTCAAGAACATCTGCATTATTTCAAATCCAGGAACTAAATACGGCGTCTGGCTGCAGGTCTGGGGTCGAGTTTTGATATTGTCTGTAACAAAGGAGAAAGTGATCAGGGTACATTTCAGCATTCCAAGTAATGCATTACACTTATCACCATTTCAGTATGGTGCTGTACACAGCTTGCACTTACAGTAAAGCAACAAAATTAAATGTTGTATCCTGATGACTGGTGTCATTAAGATTCTACAGCAATATTGTTGAGTTTATCGAGAAAATGTGGAGAGATGTAGGTCGAAGCAAGAATTCACTTTCAAGAAGATAGCATGTTGGCTAGAATGACCTTTCTATGCTGCAAGTCTCCAACACCTTCCTCAGCTGCCTACAACACAAATGTGGCTTAGATTTATACACTGTGACATTGTAAACGTGTCCGCTATTTGCGTGAGGTTTACTTGTAATTGCAATGCGAGGATCATCATTTTGAGGGAGCAAGGATTTGCTCAATGACCCCATTGGTTAAAAAATATCCTGTCTACCGAGTTTCAGAACAGGTTGAGAGAAAACAAACCCTATGTTCAATAACAAATGTGACCTAATCTCAGTTAGAGCCAATTTTGAGTATTACTATAGAACTCACCAATGTTGGGCTCAGTGAGAGAAGCAGGGTGTAGGGGAGTCAATGTAATATCACTATCAAGTAAGTGCTGGAACAAATATTCCTGGAAGTTAGATGATTAGATTTATTTAAGACTATTAACACCCACTCTGCTAGGACTGAGTGTGTCCAACTGCTGGGTAAGAAAGTCAAAGTTATTATTTTGTACAATCCTAACTTGGCCCAATTTAGTTTGCCAAAAACTGAGGTGCTGGAAAAGCACAGCTGGTCAGGCAGCATCCAAGGAGCAGGAGAGTCGACATTTCGAGCATAAACTCCAAGTTTCCTGACAAAGAGTTTATGCTTATAACGTTGACTCTCCTGGTCCTCGGATGCTGCCTTACCGGCTGTGCTTTTCCAGCACCGCACTCTCGACTCTGATCTTCAGCATCTGAAGTCCTCACATACTTCAGATTTAGTTTGCATTTGTAGTTGGCACTAAGCTGAGATTGGAGTCACAGTCTTAAGCGGGGTCATGGGTTCCAGATAATTTTTAACAACGAGCAGAAACTGAGACTGAGACGGTGATAGACCCTTTGAGTTGGGAGGGTATAAATTCCTGAATAAGGGCTCCAGCCAAAAATGTTGATTTTACTGCTCCACGGATGCTGCCTGACCTGCTGTGCTTTTCCAGCAACACACTCTCAACTCTGATCTCCAACATCTGCAGACCTCACTTTCTCCTATAAATTTAGCCAACATACTCAGCTCAAGGGCAATCCAAGATGGAGGATGGAAAAAATTTCTGGCTGTAAGAGCTGCTCCTTTTTTGAGATATTTTCCTCGAATTCCAGGAGCAGCAATTACTGTTTTATATGCTGTTGTATTGTTTTGGTACTTTGGGGGGAAAAAAAGTCAAAACAACAGCAGTTTAAAACTGAAGAATAGAGAGAGAGAGAGAGAGAGAGAGAGAGAGAGAGAGAGAAACCGACACCAGAGTGAACATACACAGTACTGCCTTTGCTGTTTGAATTCATGTATCACTGGACATCGAAGTGAGTCTGGGAAAATTAACAAACAGTGAAATTCACAACTGATCTTGGAGGAACTGGTTGGGTGAAGCTCACAGCACAGAATCAGAAAGTTAATTGTTTTAATTGGCCTACAGAAAGTCTGCAGTAGCGAGTAGAGTGGGTTCTTTCTTGATTTTTTTTTGAGATATGTCTCTTGATTTAATTTAAAATATAAGCCGTAACTATTAATCTAACCTGGGGCAGTGTTTTGTAGATTAATAAGATGGTGTTATTTTCTGGGTCTGTAGATTGTGAAGGAGCAAAAATGGCCTTTAGTAGAGTGATATGTGCTTCTTATCAATTGTGGGAGATTAAAGAGGGTTTAAGGGTTATTGCGGATTATATCTGCAATTAATGCTGTTGGAAGTGAATCTTATCAGATAGAATGGATCAGTTGGACAGACAGTTAGAAGCAATGAGGAATTTGCAACAGCAACAGTATGTAATGGATGGCAGTTATAGGAAGGGGGTAAGTCTCAGATAAAGTCATATAAATGGGTTAACTCCATGTAAGTTGAGGGAGGTAGACACCTAGTGCAGGTGTGTTCTGTGGCTATATCCATTTCAAACAAGTATGCTGTTTTGGAAAATGTAGAGGGGCACGGCTTCTCAGGGGAACGTAGCACGAACAGCCAAGTTTCTGGTATTGAGACTGGCTAATGCAATGAGGGGCACGTCGGGTTCCAAGAGATCAATTGTGATAGGGGACTCGCTAGTTGAGGTTCAGACAGTCTTTAATTTTGCCCTTTGTTTTGAAAGGTGAACCACCTCTAATAACCAGTTACATAAACCTGACACGTCAGGGTAATACCTGTGCCTGGTCTTGGATGTGAAGCGATAGGACAAGGCAAAGCTTCTGAAGAAAGCAGACACAAAAAAAGTTTCAAGTGTCAAAAGCAGACAGAGACAAAATTTATCGAGTCATAAAATGAGTGAAAGAAAAGGAATATATATGAAAGATATGATTTGTAGACAGTCTTACATACATTAAAACATACCCACTAGGATACTGCACTCTGCAGTACTATTCTCCAACCAGGCATTTGCTCGCATGCCATCTCTAAACTTGACCAACAGTGCTGGATTGTACAGGAAGTGAAGCAATAGTCTTGTACTCAGGATGACGGTGGTTGGATGAAGATGAGCTTGCATGAAAAGCAAGAACCAGTCAGGCCCCAGCGAAGTAAACATTTTCTCTTGATCTCTGATGGAAACATTTTTTTTTAGTTTCAGTTTACAAGCAAACTGTGTACGATTGAAAAGGAGATCAAGAAAGTACCTACTTAGAATTTTGATTAAGGTGACCCCGACACACCTCAAGCAGTGTCCTCAATAGTTGATTTCTTAGCCATATTGTCCTTCCAGGTACATGATGTATGACTTCAAATAACAAAAGAAATTAAAAGTAAGACCGATAAGGTTTAGTATTTGTAAGCAATGCATCCAGAACATAATTGTCTTAAATAAATTAAAACACCTCACCATCTATCGACGTATCAGAAACTCTTTCGAGTGAAATTAATTTTTCATTCATGGAAGCTGGAGGCAAAGTGTAAGTAAGGAATAATCCAATCCTTCAACAGAAAATATTAAATATTTCAATAGTAATTAACCTTCAAATATGTCTCCAATTATACCACAATATTTCATTATAATTTATGTCAGTCATTTCAAATGGCAGCCATGAAATTATGTCATCTCTTTACATTTCCTGATACAGGCTATTGTTGCCACACTGTCCATACTTAAAGTCAAAAGTAACGCATAAGCAAAGTAACTACAAATGCTAGATAACTGAAAGAGAATCTAATTTTAAAAATATATTTGTTCTTGGAGTGTCATGTGACATTGGGTATTTATTCCCAATCTTGAGATACCCTGTATGAGGTTGAGAGGTGACCTGATACAAGTTTATAAAATCTGAGGGGGCCAGATAGGGTTAACGGTAGTTGCCTTCTCTCCAAGATGGGGGATTTCAAGAGTGGAGAGAGATTTAAAAAAAGACTTAAGAGGCAAGCGTTTTACACAGAGGATGATTTGGGAGTGGAATGAACTTCCTAAGGAAGTGGGTGGATGTGGGCACAGTTTCAACGTTGAAAAAACATTTAGATCAGTACTTGAACAGGAAAGGTTTGGAGGGATATGGGCCAGGAGCAGGCAGGTGGAATCAGGTTAATTGGGATTACGGTCGGCATGGACTGGTTGGACCTATGGGTTTGTGTCCATGTTGTATGATTCTATGACTCTATGAAAGTAAAAGCAAGCTACACAGTTTGAGTCACATGTTGGCCAGACTGGGATGAGTCAGCAGTGTCTCTTTCTCAAAAAGATTCACATCAGTGAATTCGCAAAAGCACAACCACTGACAAATGGCCAGATTGTTTGAAATTCAATTTCCTAATTTGCTATGGTGGGATTATGAAGGCGAGACTTGTGGATTGCTAGTCCTTTGCTATAATCAAGTGCTATGGCACATTTAATGTAAATGCACAAATGAGTCAGCAACTGACTGAGTAAATTGCTTCATGTCCTTTGAGAGACCCTTCATCAGAATGGATCCCACTCGAAACATCAGTTGAAACCTTGAATCCTAAAAGATACCAGATATCCTTATTTCTACACTCAGAAGGGATAAGATAATTGTTAAAATCCTTTAACATGATTTAAAACCAAGTGTGACGATTCCTCTTCAGAACCCACACACGTTGGCAAATAGTTGTTCATTTGTTGTATTTATCTACTCTTGGGAATTGACGGAAAACAACAAGAAAAGAAAACCAATTTCATCGTACTGGCAATGTAGCATCTACAATGGGATCTTGTAAAATGTCACACACAATATTACCTTAGGAGGTCTGCTGTGGTGAAGTAACTTTTCAGTAATTCTGCAAGGATGGTGCATATGACATGAACCTTTGACCTGGTATTATTGGGGTCATTCAGTAGAAAGACAAGTCTTGGTATCAACTGAAGTCTGTGCATGACCTCAGCATTGTGACGTCTATCACTGTAGGAGAAAGGCAATAACACAGATAATTCTTTGTACAATACAATATGAACTTAAGGAGAGTTCATGGACTGACTTAGCCACTCACTGATATTATCAAGCAACATGTAGGGGGAGAAACCACAATCCTTTGTGGATTTTCATCAATAAAATTTTTTTTCAGAGGCACGCTAATGTGATTCAAAGGAACAGGGGGTAAGAAAAGAGGAAAGAACTACAAAATGAGGCAGAACAGGGGTAAAAAATTCAAATGTAACATTTCTTGTAAAAGATTCACATTCTGTCAGTGTTCCCATAAAGTCTCCCCCAGTTGACAGGAATCAAAAATGCAATTGGCAATATTTTCAAGTTCAAAATCAAACAATAGATTTAATCATTTGCCCACGTCGGAAATATCCGAGACTCGCGTTCTCTATTATCCCCCGATGGTAATTCAAGTCCTCGAATTAAACCAATTAGCAATGAGATCACAAAGATTCCTATAATACAAACTATTACCTGCTTTTGAGAAGTTCCAGAAAATGGTTGAAAAGCAGCAGATCAAGTGAATCCGGAGAATTCCGCCAAATCTTCAAAAAAAAAAGGAAAGCCATTAATGTTGGTGAGAAGCCAATGTAAAAGTGCTGTGGACATGAATAACCCCAGACCTTCATACACTGTTGCACCAATTGCATTAATTCACAGGAAGCTAAAAGCAAAAAAGGCCGCTACCAATCCTTAATCTGAACTCAGTGTGGGGCAAGGAATCAAGACGGTCAACGGCCAACCCACACAGTTCCAACTCTACAGTACCCCGCAATTAAAAACAATTAAATCAGCCAGAAATTCCACCCAAACCCCACTTTAAAGTCTGAACATAGAAAATAGCAGGCGTAGGCCATTCAGCCCTGCAGGCCTGCTGCACCTTCAATATAAAATCATGAGGGGCATGGATAGGGTAAATAGATAAGGACTTTTCCCTGGGGTGGGGAAGTCCAGAACTAGCGGGCATAGGTTTAAGGTGAGAGGAGAAAGATATAAAAGGGACCTAAGGGGCAACTTTTTCACGCAGAGAGTGGTATGTGTATGGAATGAGCTGCCAGAGGAAGTGGTGGAGGCTGGTACAATTACAACATTTAAAAGACATCTGGATTGGTATATGAACAGGAAGGGTTTGGAGGGATATGGGCCGGGTGCTGGCAGGTGGGACTAGATTAGGTTGGGATATCTGGTCGGCGTGGACAAATTGGACCAAAGGATCTGTTTCCATACTGAATATCTCTGTGAGTATAGTGTGATCTTGGCTGATCATTCAATTCCACGTCCTGTTCCTGCTTTGTCTACCTACTCTTCGATCTCTTTAGCTCAAATAAGTGAATCTAATGTCTTGGGAAACATTCAAGGTTTTCACCTCTTCAGCTTTCTGTGGTCAAGAATTCCACAGGTGCCCCACTTCCTGGGCAAAGAAATTTATTCTCATCCCAGTCCTCGGGGTAAGTGCAGCATCAAACTCAGTCATGACAGCTCCCACAATTGAACAGTCTACCAAATGCTTGATGACAAACTTGAACGTTTTTGAAGTACATTTACCTCAAAATCACAGAGGAGGTCACTGAAAGCACAGCCTTTGTGAATTGTTGAGGTTCCTTGGCCCAACTCCGCAGTTCCAACGATGGTCAGGATAAGTTGAAAAATTCTGGCGTTTAACAACTTCACCTTCATTTTTAACAGCAGCGCTAAAATCTACATGGAACAGAAAGACTGGAGTATTATTTACAACAACAGGATGCTGCTGGGAATGGAGGGTTTGAGTAATAAGGAGAGGCTATGACCTTTTCACCTTTTCCCAGGGGTGGAGAATTTCAAGATTGGGGGGTGCATTTTTAAGGTGAGAGGAGAAAGGTTTCAAAAAGACATGAGGAGCGATTTTTTTTTCCCCCACACAGAGCGTGATACGTGTGTGGAATGAACTTCCAGAGGAAGTGATAGATGTGGGTACAGTTACAACATTTAAAAGTCATTTAGATAAGTGTGTAAATAAGAAATGTTTGGAGGGATATGGGCCAAGCGCAGGCAGGTGGGAACATGGTCAGCATGGACGGCTTGGACTAAAGAGTCTGTTTCCATGCTGTATGACTATAACCTACAATGGCAGGCAGGAATAGAAACTAATACACAACCTGGGAAAAATCATTACAATTTAAACAAAAGCCAACAAAAGTGAAGCTTACTCTTACAGTGCCTTTTGAATTTAAATTACCTGTTAATTGAAAACTCCTCTGAGCACTAACTTTCTGCTTAATGTTGCTTGAATTAAAATTGCTGGATAACTTATTCTTTAAAACTTTGAAGGTGAATAAAGTTTTGTAGAAATATCCACAATTTCAACAAATTGTTACAGTTTCTAGAAGGATTTAATTTTATGGTAAAAATAATTTGAATATCCACTGATTTATTTTGACAAGAAAATTTCTCAAACAAAATCTCAAATGCTGTGGACCATTTTGTGATACCAATAATCATGAGATACATAGCTACCAAAGCAGCATTTATAAATTTACACGACTAGAATTAAACAAATCGTAGAGAGAAGATATATGTTTATTTGCACACTAACTAACACCTTCAGAAACCTAGGAGAAAGACAGGATGGTCGATCAGATTCAAAAAGTGTGGTGCTGGAAAAGCGCAGCCGGTCAGGCAGCATCCAAGGAGCAGGAGGGATGATGTTTCGGGCATAAGCCCTTCATCAGGGATTTGGGAGGGGAGGGGGGGGTGGTGCGGAGGATGAGCGGGCACTAGGGGGCTGGGAGATAAATGAGAGAGGAGTGGGGCTGAGTAGCTGGGAGTGCTGAAGAGCTTCAGGAACCCTGTATGCATTACAACACTTGGTTACCAATACTCGCTATCCAGATGTTAAATGTCTTGTTTTGGATTTATACGAGCTGGTAGTAGTTCCATATTTCCACTCCTTCAATCACCATTGCTTTCTATCCCTTCCACAGTGAAATGAATTGAGTTTGGAATAAAATTTGCTCCAACAACTTCTGGTATTTGCATGGCACCCTAATCTATTAAATTATGTCCCCAGGGGCATCGCAAGCACATTATAAACTATATACAATATCGAATTACAGAAGGCAGTATGAGGAAGTGTTGAGTAAAGACTTCGTCAAAGGTGGTAAGGGAGGTTTTTGTTGATAATTTGAGGAAAGGGAGGCATATAGGCTTTGGAGAGGGAACTCTAGGGCTGAAGGCACAGCCAAGAAGTAGGGAGCCATTAAAATCAATTGGCTAGAATTTGGTGAGCACAGAGATCTTACAGGATTGGAAAAGATTCTGGAGATGGTAAGGAGTCAGGTCATGGTAGCATTTGAAAGCACAGAAGAGAATTTTAAAACCAGGCTTTTTTTTTAATATAAATTGTGCCTTATCCCAAATTAATAATTGGATAGCCAAATCTGCAGCTGAGTGGAAAAATTCTCTCCTGATAGGCTACAACTTTCCCAATTTGGAACATTGCGATCAGGGAGGTTTTTCAGTTCCCTCAATATTTCTCAGCAGAGGTATAACGTCATTGTGTTCGCTTAAGTATTACGTGAGTGGGTCTTCAAATTCTTCAAGCTTAAACTTGGGGTGGCACTGTGACTCAGTGGTCAGCCCTGCCACCTCACAGCACCAGGGGCGTCAGTTTGATTCCACCCTCAGGTGACTGTCTATGTGGAGTTTGCACATTCTCCCCGTGTCTGCATGGATTTCCTCCGAGTGCTCCGGTTTCCTCCCACAATTCAAAGATATGCAGGTTAGGTGGATTGGTCGTGTTAAATTGCTCACAGTGTCTCGGAGTGCGCAGACAATGTGGATTAGCCATGGGAAATGGCAAGTAATTCACTCCCCGACTCCAAAATCCTGTCCACCATCTATAGGCCACAAGTCAGGAGTGTGATGGAATACTCCCCACTCGCCTGGATGAGTACAACTCTAACAACATTCAAGAGGCTCACCATCCAGGACAAAGCAGCCCGCTTAATTGGCACCACATCCACCAACATCTACTCCCTCCACTACTGACGCTCAGTAGCAGCAGCATGTACTATTTCCAAGATGAACTGCAGAAATTCACCAAAGCTCCTCAGACAGCACCTTCCAAACCCATTATCACTTCCTTCTAGAAGGACCAGGGCAGCAGATACATGAGAATACCACCAACTTGAAGTTCTTCTCCAAGCCATTCACCGTCCTGACTTAGAAATATATCTTTGTTCCTTCAGTGTTGCTGGGTGAAGATCCTGGAGTCCCTCCCTAATGGCATTGTGGGTCAATCCACAGCAGGTAGACTGCAGCGATTCAAAAAGGCAGCTCATCTTCCCAAGGGCAACTAGGGATGGCTAGTAAATGCTGGCCCAGCCAGTGACGTCCACATCCCACAAATGAATAAATAAACCAAAAAAAAGGAACGGTTACAGGGAGGGGATGGGGGATGGGTCAGGGTGGAATGCTATTCGGAGGGTCAGTGTGGACTTGGTGGGCTGAATGGCCTGACTTAATACTGCAGGGATTCTATGATAACTGATGGTATGATTATGTACATTAAAAAGAGCACATTGTAATGTAATAGGTAATTATAAGATCTCAGCAGCCCCCTTTCTCTCTGCTCATAGAACCCCCTGGGATGGGTTTTATATTGAACTTTAATGGCAGGAATGATTACAACTCAACCTTCTGACAGATGAGACCCTTAGTATCATTACAATAAGTACATCACTTAGGGTACGGAACATATAAGTAGCACTACCTACCTGTACTGGTTACAGATGAGAATTTCAAGATTAAAACCAAGTCACTGATAAGAACATCTCAATAACCCATGACATTCTTGAGCTCAAAATCATCACTTATAACACAATTACTTTTTTAATCTGAGCCAGAGCTCATTTTACCAGCAAACTTGGATTTTGTTAACAAAGTGACAGAATGACTTGTCTTCCAGTGTAGTATTCTTGTCAAAGATACTTATATCAGGAATGCTTTCTGATTCCAAAATATATTCAATGCTTTCAGTTTCAGAAAATCAATATTTACACCCAGCATCAACTGACCTCTCGAAAGTTTCTAAATTTCAAGGTTCAATTGCATTTATTAAAATTCCAGAAAACCATTTCAGAACTCTGGCTTCTAATATACTTTTAATCATCTCTAAATGGGGCACTTTACCCTGTAGCCTTTAATGCGTCCCATCTCTTTTTCACACAGAGTGCTGCTGTTCAAAACCGAAATCAGGACCTTGACAGCTGCATAGATCTCATGGTCATCAGACGCCATGGCAACCAGGCCTAATATCACAGCGGGACCACCGATGAACTGCAAACAGTTGGCAGCAGGATTCGAAAAAAACGTCCTGACTCCTAAAAAGATAAATAATGGCAGTTGATTGCTCACATGCTTATGATACTCAAGCCAAAACTTCAAGCACTGTGTTACACAGGGCTATGTTACAGCGGGAATCAGGTACTGGATAACAAAAAATAATTGGCTGTTTAGATCTTTTGCTTTCTTTCTTGATCTGATAAAGCAGAAAATACAACAATCATTGTCATGGCTTCGACCAATGCTATCCATTGATGCTCTCCAGCCTCTTTAGGTTGGAGGTCCAATAATCCAACGTACCTCACGTCTGGGTTCAAAGTCTTTTAAGGATATGAGACTCTACACAATGAGTAGTTGCCTGGACTAACTGACATCAAGTTCTAAAAAAATTAATTTTTGAGGTTGTTCTGGTCTGGGCAAGAAAGACTTGCTTTAAACACAGCACATCTACACTAAAACAGTGACAACACTTTGAAAGTGCTTCATTGGTTGTAAAGTGCTTTGGGAATCTGGAGGTTGTGAAAAGTGCAACATCAATGCAACTCTTTCTTCATGCCCCAAACACACCCAAGGAACATGTTTATTGCATTTTCCTCTGTGGTGCAGACTCTCATTATGCAAGGAAAACATGGGAACCAATTTGTACACAGCAAGGTCCTTCGAACTGAGAACGAGTACTGAAATAACTCCTCGGAGACTGGTATTCCATCCACAGGTCAACCCTTACATGCGGAGAGTCCTTGACAATGGTCCTCAGAGCCAGCTCTCAGTGAGTAGAACATTTGACATTCCTGTGTTTTTTTGGAACTCCCCCACACTACCTTTGCACCCAAAGGGGGCCCAGCAGTGTGCTTACATTTTCCCAAACCAGCCATGGCTGTGTGTATGTGTCACAACACAGCGATGCCATGGTGCTAAAATTATATTCTACATTTTCTGCCACCAGGAGAGCACCCATGTAGCTAGTGAAACATTCACAAGCAAAGCCTGTGAATAGGGACAATGTGACACTACTGTCAGCCGGGGCTCCCTGATTGGATCAGGTTAACAGCCCCAATCAGGGAACTCATATTCTATGAGCACTACGTTGTTGACCTTGTTACAAATGCTTGACCAATTATTGTGGGGCAAAAGGCTGGTCAAGACATCAGCAGACATTCTTGCTGTTGTTCAAATAGCTCAGCTTGATTCCTGAAGAAGGGCCTGTGCCCGAAACGTCGAATCTCCTGTTCCCTGGATGCTGCCTGACCTGCTGTGCTGTTCCAGCAATAAAGTTTCAACTTTGATCTCCAGCATCTGCAGACCTCACTTTCTCCTTCAAATAGCTCAGAGCAAGATCTTATTACCACAAGAGCAGGTATGATGGGGTATCATTTTCACACCTCATCTGATCCATCACCCTTGGTTTTGCACGGAAACATCTGCTGAGCCTGCAGTCTGCAATCCTAGAGTGGGACCAGGACTCTCAACTTTCTATTTTAACAGCAAGATCGCTACCTTTGAGCCGAGCTGGCACTGTGGTGCAATATAACTGTAAACCTTAATATTAAAAAGGTGCTATAAATTGGTACATGGCAGGTAAAGTATTGATGTATTTTGATTTTTTTTAATTAAAGGATTTACTCAAAGGAAATAGAATGTGGTGTAATTGCTACAATAAAATAAACCTATTCAAAATATTTCATCAGAAAGGCCTAAAAGGTCCTGATGACTTGTTTACAACAGAATGTTGTCACAGTATGGGGTAAATAATGATACAGAAATTAGGCAGGGCAATTTGTCCAGGACCTCAGCCTTTAGTAGGTCTGCTCATTAAAAAGCTCACCCAGGGACCCTTTTAGACTCCATTCAGTCGTGCGGGGCAGATAGGGTTTTGGTTTGTCGCCTCATTCAAAAGATAAAGGGAACAATTTCCACGGACTAATTACAGCAATCAAATAAATAACGAGGATTATCTTCAGAATGATTCCCTTATCAATCTCTATGCACTCTCAGGCTCTTGTCAATCCTTCAGCAATACTTCCACACCAAGCCATTTGTTAATCCCTTGTATCCAATCTGATGATAATAGCAGCAGCATAAAGCCAGGATGACAATTTAGCCGAGATATTCCCAGCCAACTACCTTGCTCAAACCATATTCATCTGTGCAAAACTACAATTTTAACCAAGCTTCTTCTTTCAGAGTTATAAACTGGAAGGAAAAATGCCAGGAATAAATTTAAATTAGACAAGGGCTGAACATCTATACATTGGGATTTAAAACCCCACAACACCCAAGGATTGACTGGACTTGTATTCGCTGGAATTTTGAAGAATATCGGGGAGAAACATAAAAAGATACAAAATTCTGATGGGACGGGACAGGCTAGATGTGGGGAGAATGTCCCCGATGTTGGAGAATTCCAGAACTAGGGGTGACATGGGGTAGATGAGGTAAGCCATTCAGGACGGAGATGAGGAAGAATTCCTTCCCTCAGAGAGATGAGAGCCTGTGGAATTCTCTCCCACAGGAAGCTGTTGGAGCCAGTTCATTAGATACATTCAAGAAGGAGCTGGACATAGCCCTTGTGGCTAAAGGGATCAAGGGGTATGGAGAGAAAGCAGGAGTGGGATACTGAGGTTGCACGATCAGCCATGATCATATTGAATGGTGGTGCAGGCTCAAAGGGCTGAATGGCCTACTGCTGCACCTATTTTCTATGTTTCTAAGGGCATTTTATAACCAAATACTTTCAGAAATTGAATCAACTATTGTAAAGGTAGGAAATGTGGCAAACAATTTGTGCACAGCAAGCTTCCACAACAATCAATTATTGTTCCGATAAACCTGTGGGGCCTCTTTTATCAATCTGAGAGAGCAGATGAAGCTTTGATTAAATGTCTCATCCAAAATATGGCACTTCCGACAGTGAAGCACTCCCTCAGTACTGCAGTGAGCTGCCACTATCCACTCCAGTCTTGGGACTCACAAATCTCTGATTCTCCGCCACTAAGGCATGGGAGACACAGGCTGAACCACACTACAGGTTAAGAATAATATAATAAAGAGACTGCCATCAGAAGGGAATGATAAAGATCAGACAACTCCAGGTTCAATTCCTCACATGTCTTAATCGATCACATTCGACTGTGGTGATTGAGAGGGAAAATATTTGAAGTGGACCTCAGGGGCAATGCTTTCAAACAGAAGGTATGCCAGGGTAAGTGGTAAAGGTGACTACATTATATTTAGACTATAAGACTATAAGACATAGGAGTGGAAGGAAGACCATTCAGACAATCGAATTTAATCATGGCTGATGGGCATTTTAACTCCACTTACCCGCACTCTCCCCGTAGCCCTTAATTCCTTGCGAGATCAAGAATTTATCAATCTCTGCCTTGAGGACATTTAATGTCTCGTCTTCCATTGTGGTCCGAAGCCAATGTGGCACAGTGGCACAGTGGTTAGCACTGCTGCCTCACAGCACCAGAGACCCAGGTTCAATTCCTGCCTCAGGCAACTGTCTGTGTGGAGTTTGCACATTCTCCCCGTGTCAGCGTGGGTTTCCTCCAGGTGCTCCAGTTTCCTCCCACAGTCCAAAGATGTGCAGGTTAGGTAGATTGGCCATGCTAAATTGCCTGTAGTGTTAGGTGAAGGGGTAAATGTAGGGGAACGAGTCTGAGTGGGTTGCCCTTCGGAGGATCGCTGTGGACTTGTTGGGCCGAAGGGCCTGTTTCCACACTGTAAGTAATCTAATCTAATCTAATTCCACAAACCCACCACTCTCTGGCTGAAGAAATGTTTCCTCATTTCCACTCTAAATTGATCCCCTCTAAATCGAAGGCAGTGCCCATGGGTCCTAGTCACTCTGCCTAACGGAAACAACTTCTCAGCATCCAACCTATCTAAGCCATGCGTTCTCTTGTAAGTTTCTATTCAATCTCCCCTCAACCTTCTATACACGAATGAATACAATCCCAGGATCCCCAGCCGTCCATTGTATGTTAGGCCTACCATTCCAGGTATCATCCGTGTGAATCTCCGCTGGACACGCTCCAGTGCCAGTATGTCCTTCCTGAGGTGTGGACACAGTATTCTAAATGGGGCTTAACTAGAGTTTTATAAAGTCTCAGAAGCACATCACTGCTTTTATATTCCAACCCTCTTGAGATAAATGACAACAATACATTCGCTTTCTTAACCACGGACTCAACCTGCAAGTTAACCTTTAGAGAATCCTGGACTAGCACTCCCAGATCCCTTTGTACTTCAGCTTTATGAATTTTCTCACCGTTTAGAAAATAGTCCATGCCTGTATTCTTTTTTCCAAAGTGCAAGGCCTCGCATTTGCTCAAGTTGAATTTCACCAGCCATTTCCAGGACCACTCTTTTAAATGTCTAAGTCTTTCTGCAGCCTCCCCACCTCCTCAGTGCAACCTGCCTGTCCACCTAACTTCGTATAATTGGCAAACTTCACCAGAATGTCCCCAGTCCCTTCATTTATATGATATATGGACAGGTACAGGGAGAGGAAATAGTCAGAGGGATATGGGCAAAATGCAGGCAAATGGGACTAGTTCAATTAAGGAATCCTGGTTGGCATGGACGGGTTGGGCCAAAAAGGTATGACTCTATGACTGTGAAGGTGCATGTATTAAGTGGCATGTGGTTAGCATTGCTGCCTTACAGCAGCAGGGACACAGATTCAATTTCATATTCAGACAACTGTCCGAGAGGAGTTTGCACATTCTCATGTTGGTGAGGGTTTCCTCCCAGTGCTTCGCTTCCTTCCCACAGTCTCCAAAGATGTGCAGGTTAGGGGAATTGGCCATTGTATATTGCCTATAGTATCCAGGGATGTGTAGATTAGGTGGATTAGCCTTGGGAAATGCAGGTTACCTCACAGTCATTGAAGCACTTTTAAAATGCAGTTACTGCTGTCAACTTGCAATCGGTGCACAGCAAACTCCCACAAACAGCGATGTTAAAATCACCAGCTAAATCTGTTTCTGTGACAGAGGGATAAACACCTCAAACAATGCTGCACTCCCTCTGCAATGTGTATTGATATCTGTGCTCAAGTGCAGTGTGAGGCTTGAACCCAGAATCTTGTGCCTGAAACGTGTAAGCGCAACCAACTGGATCACAGCTGAGACGCAATGTTGGAAGGCCTGATGGCACAGTTTGGGGCATATCGAAACAAAAAAAACACACACACACATACACACACAAACACACACACACACAAACACACACTCCCTCGAACTTTGAACTCCCTTGAACCTGCCATTGATGCACTTTTAGTTCTGTTTTCGGTGTCAATATGATTGAAAATGTCTTACCAAAGAAGCTTGCAATTGGTGCACCAATAGTTCGAGCAAGACCTGGAAGATGGCTGGCCATATTTTTTGCCAGAACAATAGGCATCGCATCATCTCGAGATGAAATTCCCAACTGCAATGAGTCAGAGGAGAGAGGAACATCGCAACATCAATACAGGAAAGTGAATGAATGAGGTTGTCAGAGAATAAAGCAAATCCAGTGTCACTTATTCCAATTTGCTGGACCATGGTGAGTAGAGAGAGGAACCCACTTTGTCTGTTGCTATGTTCTTTGGGTGAGGGAGGAAGTATGTAAACCGTGCAACAGCGTACGTTTCTGACGTCTCTTTAATGTCCCAGGTACTTCGCAGGATCAATATTCATTCAAGATTTCACGTGGAGTCAAAAAAGGAGGAATTAGGATAAAAGATTGGTCAAAGTGCTAAGGGCCACCTTAAAATAGGAATAGAGAGATGGAGAGATCTAGGGAAGGAATTCTGTGCTTACAATCGAGTGCCAATCACTAGCTGAAGGAAAATTACTGACCTGCAAGAGATCCATAGGTTACAACGAAAGCACTGAAAGTTGCAAGCTTACAAAGCCAGTAGGGTGGCATGGTGGCTCAGTGGTTAGCACTGCTGCCTCAACAGTGCCAGGGACACCCTTGGGCAACTCTCTGTGTGGAGTTTGATGTCTACACAGGTTTCCTCTGGGTGCTCTGGTTTCCTCCGACAGTCCAAAGGTGTGCAGTTTAGGTGGACTGGCCATGGGAAATTGTCCAGGGATGTGCTGGCTAGGTGGATTAGCCATGGGTAATGCAGGGTTGGAGTTGGATAGTCTTTGGAAGGTCGCTGTGGACTCAATGGGCCAAATGGCCTGCTTTCACATTGTAGGGATTCTACCACTCTATGAAACGGAATCACTCCATACAGCTTCCAAGGAAAAAAGAGATTTTTAAGGTTTTTTTTAAAAAGTTAATGGTATATTCAATCCTTTTTAGCTTCATTTAATAAACGAACAATGGGAACAGCAACACAAATGTTGGGACGATCGAACTACAGATATTGCAGCACATAAAAAGATGTTTTTTGCTAGAGAAATAAAACATTAATTCCAGCATCCTACTCTATCCTCCCGTGCTTTCTTTGCTTCATGTGGTTATCGAGTTCTCCCTTAAAAGATACTGGTTCAACCATTGCCTGTGGCAGCCCACTTCATTCTCTGACTATTTAAAGAAACCCTTCTTATCACCTTTTCTCAACCTCAATGACAATCTTAGAGTTTTCACTGGATCCCCAGTGGAGACAAAATCACCTATGGGAGAAGATTTGTAGCTCGGGTGCTCGTTGTTGTGGTTCTGTTCGCCAAGCTGGGAATTTGTGTTGCAGACATTTCGTCCCCTGTCTAGGTGACATCCTCAGTGCTTGGGAGCCTCCTGCAAAGCGCTTCTGTGATGTTTCCTCCAGTATTTATAGTGATTTGTACCTGCCGCTTCCGGTTGTCAGTTCCAGCTGTCCGCTGCAGTCGTCGGTATATTGGGTCCAGGTCGTTGTGCTTATTGATTGAATCTGTGGATGAGTGTCATGCTTCTAGGAATTCCCTGGCTGTTCTCGTTTTGGCTTGTCCGATAATAGTAGCCACATGCTCAGATGACAAGCAACATGAGTTCGACTGGGACAACACTACTATTATAGGACAAGCCAAACAGAACAGCCAGGGAATTCCTAGAGGCATGGCACTCATCCACAGGTTCAATCAATAAGCACATCGACCTGGACCCAATATACCGACCACTGCAGCGGACAGCTGGAACTGACAACCGGAAGCGGCAGGTACAAACCACTATAAATACCAGAGGAAACATCACAGAAGCGCTTCGCAGGAGGATCCCAAGCACTGAGGATGTCACCTAGACAGGGGACGAAATGTCTGCAACACAAATTCCCAGCTCGGCGAACAGAACCACAGCAGAAATCACCTATCTCCAGCAAATCTATTTTTGAAATAATCCCTTTTACATCATTTTTTAAACCTGCTCTGCCGTGCCAAAAATAGTTCATATCCCATTAACATTAAATGGCTGCTGTACAATTTGATAAACCAGACCATCATTTAGAAAAGAATCATGCAAACATACCTCACTTGATATTAATCGGCTGTCCACTTCATTGTAGTTAGTTCTTATGTCTGTCACAGTCATCACCGCAGATGACACTATATTGATACCAAAGGATACCTTCTCTTCTGCCACAAGTACTGAAGGCTCTGACATTTTGGTTAAATCATTTCCTACAGTAGAAGAATTATTTTTTTTAAGAGTAACAAACAGGATTGATGAGGGCAGAGTGGTGGACGTGATCCATATGGACTTCAGTAAGGCATTCGACAAGGTTCCCCATGGGAGACTGGTTAGCAAGGTTAGGTCTCATGGAATACAGGGAGAACTAGCCATATGGATACAGATCTGGCTCAAAGATAGAAGACAGAGGGTAGTGATGGATGGTTGTTTTTCAGATTGGAGGCCACAAGGATCGGTGCTGGGTCCACTACTTTTCATCATTTATATAAATGATTTGGACGTGAGCATAAGCGGTAGAGTTAGTAAGTTCGCAGGTGACACCAAAATTGGAGGTGTAGTGGACAGTGAAGAAGGTTACCTTAGAGTACAACAGAGTCTTGACCAGATGGGCCAATGGGCTGAGAAGTGGCAGATGGAGTTTAATTAAGATAAATGTGAGGTGCTGCATTTTGGGAAAGCAAATCTTAGCAGCACTTATACACTTAATGGTAAGGACCTCGGGAGTGTTGCTGATCAAAGGGACCTTGAGAGTGCAGGTTCATAACTCCTTGAAAGTGGAGTCGCAGGTAGATAGGATAGTGAAGGCGGTGTTTGGTATGCTTTCCTTTATTAGTCAGAGTATTGAGTACAGGAGTTGGGAGGTCATGTTGCGGCTGTACAGGACATTGGTTAGGCCACTTTTGGAATATTGCATGCAATTCTGGTCTCCTTCCTATCGGAAAGATGTTGTGAAACTTGAAAGGGTTCAGAAAAGAATTACAAGGATGTTGCCAGGGTTGGAGAATTTGAGCTATAGGGAGAGGTTGAATAGGTTGAATGGGCGGCACGGTGACACAGTGGTTAGCACTGCTGCCTCACAGCGCCAGAGTCCCGGGTTCAATTCCCGCCTCAGGCAACTCTCCGTGTGGGAGTTTGCACGTTCTCCCCGTGTCTGCGTGGGTTCCCTCCGAGTACTCCGGTTTCCTCACACAATCCAAAAAATCTGCAGGTTAGGTGAATTGGCCATGCTAAATTGCCCGTAGTGTTAGGTGAAGGGGTAAATGTAGGGGAATGGCTCTGGGTGGGTTACGTTTCGGCAGGTCGGTGTGGACTTGTTGGGCCGAAGGGCCTGTTTCCACACTGTAAGCAATCTAAGTAATCTAAGGTTAGGGCTGTGTTCCCTAGAGCTTCGGAGGCTGAGGGGTGACCTTATAGAGGTTTATAAAAGCATGAGGGACATGGATAGGATAAATAGACAAAGCCTTTTTCCTGGTGTCGGGGAATCCAGAACTAGAGGGCATAGGTTTAGGGTGAGAGGGGAAAGATTTAGAAGAGACCTAAAGGGCAACTTTTTCACAGAGGGTGGTGCGTGTATGGAATGAGCTGCCAGAGGAAGTGGTAGAGGCTAGTACAATTGTAACATTTAAAAGGCATCTGGATGGGTACATGAATAGGAAGGGTTTGGAGGGGTGTGGGCCAGGTGTTGGCAGGTGGGACTGAATTGGGTTGGGATATCTGGTCAGCATGGATGGGTTGGACTGAAGGGTCTGTTTGCGTGCTGTACATCTCTATGAACATAAAAGCAAGGGATAATTCTGACTCTAGTTAGAAAGTGACATGGATCAGAGTTTTACCAGGCAACTTACCAGGCAAATAAACAGACTGAAAGTTTCCTAAATAGTTTGGTCCCAACTGATAAATGGTGTCAACATTTTGTTCAGGAATCACCTCTTCAAACAGAAAAGTCGGCCCGAGACGCCAAACTAAAGAGGACCGTTGTTTCCAAATCTGCGGAGTTCCTATAATTCCATGAACATCGATGACAGCTGATGAATCAGAGGAAAAGTGCATTCCTGGAAATGTCTGAATGTACTGAATCTGTTAACAATGAGGCAGAATTACTGCAAAGAACTCATCCACAGTTTTACACCGCATTCAACAAACCATTACTTTATAGTTTTCCTTTAATATGTTTCTGAATTTTTCAAATAATTGATGAAGGGAAGAATTTTATTTGTATTTTATATCTAAAGACGGGCGCCACCACATCTGTGCATGGTTATTTAACCAGATGATTATCCCCTTCAAAGCAAATATCTCCTGGAGTATCCCATACACACATCATGGAGTCCTACAGCACAGATACAGATCTTTCAGTCCAACCAATCGCCGCTGACCATAATCCCAAACTAGACTAGTCCCACCTTCCTGCACTTGGCCCATATCCCTCCAAATATTTCTTAACCATGTATATACCCAAATTTCTTTTAAATGTTGCAACTGCACCCACATCCACCACTTCCTCTGGAAGTTCATTTCACACACAAACCACTATGTAAAAAAAAAATTCCCCCTCATGTATTTTTTTAATTCTTTCTCCTTTCATCTGAAAAATGTGCCTCCTAGTGTTGAAATTCCCCCATGTTAAGAAAAAGATGCCATTCACCATATCTCGCCTGATTTTATAAACCTCTATAAGACCACATCGAAACCTCCAACACTCCAGTGAAAAAAGTCCCAGCCTATCAAACATCTCCTTATAACTCAAATCTTCCATACCCAGCAACATCCTGGTAACTCTTTCCTGAACCCTCTCCAGTTTAATAATAATATTAGCAATATTAATGTCAGATTTTATCCAGGGTGTACAATTTGTGTCCACAAACCCTATCCTGACCGGTGACTGTCTAAACTGGTGCCAGGGTATAAAAGTGGTCAATAGTACTAAAAGGATTTTTAAATTTGGTTTATGGAGCATGGCAAGAACCATAGTGATGGAAGTATGAGACTTTGAACGATTTGAAAAACAAAATGCAAACCATCATGTATTTGAATATTAGAACCTTTCATAAGGGAGATAGTGATTTTATCTTACATTGTTAAAATACACACCACTGCATTGGAAACCATGCATTTAGAAATTCAAAGTTGAAAGCCAAGTGGTCCAACCTTAGCAGTTCCTATGGCTTTTCCATTTAAGTATGCGAGTACGGTTGTGTTTCTTCGAGGGTCCTTGTTCAATACCACAGCTAAGTGCTGCCACTGATCGCAAGTTAAGTACTTGGAGATGTTGAACTTGACAGAGGTTAATGCAGACGGCTGCTGGTTCTGGCTTGGTTCGTTCCAATCTGGTGTGTACATAAATGAGAAGAAGAAATGGTCAGGGGGTTGGATTAAAAGCAATCTTGTGGAGTTTAAGTATGTGTTAACACCAGCAACGCTAGCTATACTCTACTGTCTCTCACTTGCAGACAGCAATTTGGACCACCCTCAACCACGTGGTGTTGGAGGATACACAGGTTCAGAACTCAGTGGTGTTGTCAGCTTTCACCAGAAGGGAGCAAAGGAAAGGGGAACTGGAATATAAACCTCTGCAGGGGAAGACAATGGTCTAGTTAATCCAAAGACTCAGGTATTGGTCTCAGGACATGGATTCGAATCCCACATGGTGGAATTTGAACTCAAATTTTGAAAAAAAATCCAGAGTCAATCATGATGACCATGAAACAATTGTCTGGTTTACTAATGTTCTTTAGGGAAGGAAACTGCCATCCTTACCTGGTCAAGCCTACACATGACTTTAGACTCTCAGTGATGGGGTTGACTCTTAACTGTCCTCTGGGCAACTCGGGACGGCAATAAACGCTGGCCTAATCAGCGATGTCCTCATCTTGTGAATGGGGGAGTGAGTTGGAAAGAGATAGGGGGATGGTGTTCCTCTAAGCAGCAGATGGAAGAGCACCATTATCCAAGCTGGCTGACTACCTGAGTGTTACATCAGGGTACTTCTAAATGGAAGAAAATTCAATACGACAAATACAGGTATTTTCTGAATTCAAGGCACAAGAAATATGGAGACAGCAAGAAGATGCTTGTCTTGCAATGCCTAGTACGGCAGAGTGAAGATTTCACAGGAGAGTTCCTTGCAGCGAACAGGGTGGCAGGAGGCACTAACCCAAGAAGTTAGTACAAGAATAGGCGATCAAGGTTGAAATGCTGTCAGTCGCAATAGTGTGGCCAGTGTCTATACAGTGAGAAGGTTAGTGCTGATTCCCTCCACGATACAATGCAATATCTATCATCTCCCACTTGACATTCATTTCCTGTGGAGACTCCCAATGTCTCTGCTGCTTTTAACCCCCATTTCCCTCACCCCCATCATTCCCAACCCGAAATGTTGTTACACCCCTCTGGCACAGGTGGGACTTCAACTCGGGCCTCCTGGCTCAGGCATAGGAACACTGCAGCACAACGGTCCATCCACTCCAGTTGAAGCCCACACTTATCCAATTGATAGAAGCATGTTGGAGGCATCGTAACCATTTGCTTAATTTACATCTTATTGCCAGCAAGGTAACTTTCAGAAGTTCTGAATATCTAATGCATGTTACATTGAACCCACCAGTCATAAATAGCATCAAGTATTACAGCATGGAAGGTCAATAAAGGTTAAAGTGCTCTGAAGATTAGAAAGAAATTGATGAGATGGCAATTTGCCGTAATGGTATCCTGATAAAGGTGTCATGTGTTACTAGAATGTAGGTATTGCTAGGAGCTCTGACAATGTTGGCAGAACAACGCTAATCTGGTCATTTATTCCATCGCTGAAGGTAAGACATTGCTCTGTGTAAATGGTCTGCCATGATTGCTACATTTAAGGCAACAAATGCACTTTGAAACTATTTTCTTAGCTGCAAAAAATGACTTGGAATGTTTTGAAAGGTGCTATGTAAATGCAAGCCCATCTTCCTTTTCTTGCTGCAGTGAGGAGAACACAGCTCAGTTTGACGATAATTTGCCTAGACATTGGCGTTTGTTCCATATTATTGTACGGTTCGTGTCCCGCAGGCATGTACATGTTATTGCTGTTTTGAAGGAATACACATGTGGCCCTAACGGAGGGTGCCTGTGTGGGTTAGGATTAGGGTAACGGTGCATGGGGTTATTCACCCTGAACTGTCAGACCCACCGTCCCTCACGCATACTGTTGAGTGCTGTGCGCCGCTGAATTCACAAATTAAAAAGTGAGACTGAAATCTCAGCACTCACTCCCAAAATCGTGAGCAAAATTAAAACCGTAAATTATTTTAAATCAATCACACCTCCCCCCACTCCCCCACACAGATGATCGCACTGAATAGAATAATATTGAAGTGGGAAAAGTTTAAATTTTTCAGGAGGGATACTAATTATTCAGTGTCACTTGGCATAATTCTTGCTGCAGTAAAGGGATGTGGCTCCTTCAACTGCAAACCTGCTGAGTATCGAAAGGACCTGCACAAAAGATGCACAGAGTGGTGCAATGGGAGCGTGCTGAGCGCATAACCCAGAAATCCATGAATCAAAAACATCTTCTGCTGTGTGACCGTTCCGGGTGCACTCTTTGTTGGCAGCAGAGTGGCTCAGTGGTTAGCACTGCCGCCTCACAGCGCCAGGGACCTGGGTTTGATTCTAGCCTCGGGCAACTGTCTGTGAGGAGTTTGCACATTCTCCCATTGACTGCATGGGTTTCCGCCCACAGTCCAAAGATGTGCAGGTTAGGTGAATTGGCCACGCTAAATTCCCCATAATGTCCAGGGATGTGTAGGTCAGGTGCATTAGTCAAGGGAAAATTAGAGTAATAGGATCGGGGAATGGGTCTGAGGGGGCTTACACTTCAAAGGGTCGGTGTGGACTTGTTGGACCAAATGACATTGTAGGGACTCTAGGAGTCTATGAAAAGATTTACTAGAATGATATCAGAGACATTGAGAAAACTCAAACAGTACGGGGTTCAATTCCTAGAAAAGAGATGACTGAGGATCAAATGGAAGTCTTTGAGATAATGAAAGGGTTTAACATGGTGAGGATATTCCCACTTGCTGGTAAGATCTGAACCGGTGTTATACTCATCTCCTTTAGAGAAGGATACTGCCACCCTTACCTGGTCTGGCCTATGTGTGACTCCAGACCCGCAGAGATGTGGTTGACTCTTAACTGTCCTCTGGGAAGGGCAAAATGTGCTGGTCTCGCACTCATCCCATGAATTAATAAAAAATGAATTTGAAATGCTGACTATTAAAGCAGAATTCAAGCCCACACTTTTACACGAGAGCCATATTTCAGTTAGCCACACATTTCAGTTAAAACTCACACCGTGCTGATTAACCAGTGTCCCACATTTATACAACAATTCACATCCAATTCACCTTTCTTTTATTCACCTACAGGATGAGGGCATTGCTGGTTGGCCAGCACCTATTGCGCATCCCTAATTGCCCAGAGGGCAGTTAAGAGTCAACCACATTGCTGTGGGTCTGGAGTCACTCCTCAGCCCCTTGGCCCATCTGATCAAGGTCCCGTTGCACTCTCCCTTTGTAACTGCCAAGCCCTGCCTATTTCTCTCACGTCACCATCCAAATTCCTTTTCAAATCATTCATCATGCTCCCCTTCCGCCACTCTAATAGGCAACTTGAACCAGGTCATTTAAGCTCGCTGTTATTGAAAAGACATTTCTTCCTCACATCCCCCTTTACATCTCCTGCCCAAAACAGCAGATTTAAAAAAAAATTCATTCACGGCTTGAGCGTATCTCTGGTTGGGCCCGCATTTATTGCCCATCCCTAATAATCCAGAGGACAATTTGAATCAACCACATTGGTATGAGTCTGGAGTCATATTGTAGGCCAGAGCATGCAATGACACCAGTTTCCTTCCCTAAAGGATATTAGTGAACCAGATGAGTTTTTCCCCTACAATGGATTCATTGTCATCATTAGACCCTTAATACTCATGGAATTTATTTATAGACATTTATAGATCTCAAATTCCACCATCTGCTGTGGCAGGATTCAAACCTGAGTCCCCAGAACATTACCTGGGTCTCTGGGTCAACAGTCCAGTGATAATACCACTAGGCCAATGCCTCTCCTTTCATTAACAGAACTATCTCCTGATCCCTCTTCCATTAGCTCCCAGGCTCTCTTTTAGGATCTGTATGATGGTAAGCCCAGGGACTATTTACAGAAGGCAGTCAATGATAAATCTAACAGGGAGGTCATGAGAAGCTTCTTTGGGAGTTGAAAAGTGGAAATGGCTAGCACGGGGGAGCAGGTGAGGTGAATAGCAGAGATACAGCAAGAGATAGCACAAGCTGCAGAAGAGTATAGGGAATGGTGTTCAATGGCAAAGGTATGCCAGGAGACAGTTGTGGTAAGTAAATGCTGGAATGGGCTGAATGTCCTGGATTGGAGTCATGAACACATTTTAAACAGTTGCACGAGCATCAGCTCTCATTTCAGCCTGTATTTTGCTTCTTAAGTCCAGACTGTTGTGTAATTACCAGGCTATTTCATTATTGTCTTGTCACCACATCAAATACTTTCCAAGAAAGTTGCCCACTGGATAAAAGGTAAGGAACATGAAGATCTATCCAAGCCCTCCCCTTGACCCAGCAGAACTGAATCCTCTCAGGAGCGAGACCCACTGAGATTAGCTACAGATCAAATATAGAAATTTCTTTCACTGCATCACTCAGCTCTGTAGCAAGTATTCTCTAACTGCCAGCTCAGAACTATCTGAGCTGCTAAAGAATGGAACAACAATCTTGTAGAACCTATTACAAATTCACTTGATCGTGAAATCTGTTAAATGGTGGTAGCACACTATACCGAAGGGTTCAAAGACCTCCTCCTGAGTGGAGATGATCAACTGCTTTTCTGGTGCCGAAATGCTGATTGATAAACAAACAAAATCTTTCTCCATCTTCGACGTGTGACGGAAGACGGTGAGGAAACGAATTGGATGGGCATCGAAAGCAGAACTGAAGCTGATGACCGTGAACCACGTGGAGTAAGTGAAGCCAACAGGTGGTGGAAACCCCCTGCAACCTGAGAACAAAGGGGAAACCAGGTCAGAAAAGCAGAAGTCAGTCGAATCAGTCTGCTTTCATTCTTGCCGAGCTTATTCAAATGGCGAAATGAGGTAGTTTGTGCTACTCTCCTCTTCCTCAGTGTGTGCTGTGCATCAGACTCAGCCAAACATACCACGTAGCATCAACATGGACTTCACCAGTTTCCTCATATCCCCTCCCCCCCCACCTCATCCCAGATCAAACCTTCCAACTCGGCACCACCTTCTTGAACTATCCGAGCTGTCCATCTTCCTTCCCAACTATCCACTTCACCCTACCTTCCGGCCTATCACTATCACCCCACCTGCATCTACCTATCGCCTTCCCAGCTACCTCACCCCCAACCCTCACCCTCCTATTTATCTCTCAGCCCCCTTCCCTTCCGCCCCCACATTCCTGATGAAAGGCTTATTCGTGAATAGTTGACTCTCCTGCTCCTCGGATGCTGCCTGACCTACTGTGCTTTTCCAGTGCCACACTTTTTGACTGTAACTCTCCAGCATCTGCAATCCTCACTTTCTCCAAACCACAGTCACACAAATCAATCTCACAGCAATCTGCTCTGGTCAATCTTTGACCACTAGTATCATGATTATTGAAATGTTCTCTTTTTATTTGATTTATTGTACCATGTACCGAGACACAATGAAAAATATAATTTTGCATGCTAACCAGTCTAATCATGCCTTACATAAGTACACAACACCTAGTTAGAGTCCAACAGCTTTATTTGGAAATACTAGCTTTCGGAGCGCTGCTGATAAAGGACTGTGATTTTTAACTTTGTCCACTTCAGTCCAACACTGGCACCTCCACATCATTACACAAGTATTTCAGGGTAAAAGAACAGATTGCAGAATATGGTGTTACTGGCAACATAGTAACTCAGTAGTTAGCAGTGCTGCCTCAGAGTGCCAGGGAACTGGGTTTGATAGCAGCCTTGGACAACAGTCTGTGTGGAGTTTGCACGTTCTCCCTGTGTCTGTAAGGGTTTCCTCCCACAGTCCAAAGATGTGCATGTTAGGTGGATTGGCCATGCTAAATTTCCCACAGTCTACATGATGTGCAGGCTCGATGTATTAGTCATGGGAAATACAGGGATAGGGTAGGGGGGTGGGTCTGGGTGGAATGCTCTTCGGAGGGTCAGTGCGGATGGATGGGCCAAATCCCCTGCTTCCGCACTGTAGGGATTCTATTGTTCTATGATAGAGAGAACGTGCAGAGAAAGATTGACTCTAATATATGAGAGGAATATTCAGACATCGTATAACACGGGAAAGAAGCTGCTCTTGATTCTGTTTGTACATGTTTCCAAACTTTTGTATCTTCTGCCTAATGGAAGAGGGTGGAGAGAGTATAATGGGTTGGGAGGGGTCTTTGATGATGTTGGTTGCTTTCTCAAGGCAGCAGGAAGTATAGACCTTGAGACATCGGAGCAGAAATTACGCCATTCAGCCCATCGAGTCTGCGCCGCCATTCAATCATGGCTGACAAGCTTAACCCCATTCTCCCACTTTCTCCCCTAAACCCTTGATACTCAAGAGCCTACCTATCTCAGATTTAAATATACTCAATGACCTGGCCTCCACAACCTTCTGTGACAAAGAATTCCATAGATTCCCCACTCTCTGGCTGAAGAAGTTTCTCCTTATCTACATTCTAAAAGGTCTTCCCTTTCCTCTCAGGTTGTGCCCTCAGGTCCTAGTCTCTCCTACCAATGGAAACATCTTCCCAACATCTACTCTGTGCAGGCCATTCAGTATTCTGTATGTTTCAATTAGATCCCTCCTTCATCCTTCTAAACTCCATCGAGTATAAATCCAAAGTCCTCAAACATTCCTCATATGTTAAGCTTTTCATTCCTGGAACCGTTCTCATGAACCTCCTCTGAACACACTTTAGGGCCAGTACATCCTTCCTGAGTTAAGGGGCCAGAAACTGTGCACAATACTCCAAATGTGGTCTGACCAGAGCCTTATAAAGACTCAGAAGGACATCTCTGCTTTTTATATTCAAGTTCTCTCAAAACTACTGACTCAACCTGCAAGTTTACCTTGAGGGAATCCTGGACTAGCACTCTCAAGTCTCCTTGCATTTCAGACTTCTGAATCTCCTCCCCATTTAGAAAATAGTCCAGGCCTCTATACTTCCTGCCAAAGTGCATGACCTCACACTTTCCCACGTCGTACTCCATCTGCCACTTCTTTACCCACTCTCCTAACCCATCCAAATCCTTCTGCAGCCTCCCTGCCTCCTCACTATTACCTGTCTCTCTTTCAATCTTTGTACCTTAGCCAGAATGCTCTCAGTTCCTTAATGTGTAAAGTGAAAAGTTATGGTCCCAAGAGTGAGCTTTGCGGAACACCACCTGTCACCGGCTGCCATCCTGAGAAGGACCCTTTTATCCCTACTCTCTGCTTTCTGCCATACAGCCCAGCTTCTATCCATGAAGCTTCTATCCAAGCTTCTATCTTTGCCTCTGACACCTTGGATCCTTAGCTTATTCAGTAGCGTACAATGTTGCACCTTGTCAAAGGCCTTCTTGAAGTCCAGGTAGGCATCCATTGGCTCTCCTTGGACTAACCTGCTCATGACTGCCTCAAGAAATTCTTTATTTGCACATAAGCTCTTCATCTGGAATGAAGCCTTCATGGGAGGTGCCTGGTTTGCGACATCCAGTTGGTCTTGATGGGCATGGTGCCTCAGTGCCAGGGACCTGGGTTCAATTCCAGCTCCGGGCAACTGTCCATGTGGAGGTTGCACATTCTCTCCATGTCTATGTGGGCTCTCCTTGATGAAACCATATTGACTTCACCCTACTTTACCATACACTTCCAAGTATTCAGAAATCTCATTCTTCGCAATGGACTCTAGGATCTCAACTATGATTGAGGTTAGGCTTATCAATCTGCAACTTACAGTCTTTTGGTGTACTCCCTTTTTAAACAGGGCTGTTACATTAGTGATTTTCCAGTCCTCTGGGACCCTCCCAGATTCTAGCAATTCCTGAAAGATCACCACTAATGCCCCCACTATCTCTTCAGCTTTCTCCCTTAGAACTCTGTGGTGTAGTCCATCTGGTCCAGGTGATTTATCCACCTTCAGGTCATTCAACTTTTCTAGCAGACAGATTTCTGCTGCATGTTTCTCCATCACTCCTGCTGCTCATCAACCTGCAATTCAGTCGAGCTATACCTCAAATTTAAAATCATCATCCAAGTTTTCAAATTTGTCTGTGATTCCTCCTCTCTCTCTCTTTCTCCCGTCCCCCCCCTTGAGGCCTACCATCCAACACATTTCTCAAAATTATTGCCTCCAAATTATCAGATTTGTACAAGTGCTGTCACGAACTGGGGGTTCTGAGCTCGACAATTTCCTGCGCAAGTTCTCTCTTATGTAAAACACTTCTTAAAAGCCTACTACTTTGACAAGCATGTCAGTCGGCCATCTTAAGAGCTTCATTACGTGTTCAATGTCTAATTTTCAGCCATACCCTGAGAAATATCTTGGGAGTGTTTTGCCACATCAAATGTGTTATTAGACGTGTCAGCCATACCTTCCTTAGTAGCACTTCTACCTCAGACACAAGTCCCTACAGTACAGAAATACGCCATTTGGCCCATCGAGATTGCACTGACCCACTGAAGAGCATCCCACCCAGACCTGACCCCCACCTCCATCCCCATAACCCCGAATTTCCCATCTAACCTGTATATCCTTGGACTGTGGGAGGAAGCCGGAGCACCCGGAGGAAACCCACGCAGACACGGTGAGAATGTGCAAACTCCACACGGATAGTGGCCCAAGGCTGGAATCGAACCCAGGTTCCTGGCGTTGAGGCACAGTGCCCATCGAGTCCAACTGGATGTCGCAAACCAGGCACTTCCCTTGAAGGCTTCATTCCTGATGAAGAGCTTATGCGCAAAACGTTGTCTCTCCTGCTCCTCGGATCACCAGCATCTGCAATCCTCACTACCTCCCATGGATTACTGCGGGAATGCTGCTTTGATGGAAGTGCCATTTTTCAGGCATGTTAAACTGAAGGTCATATCTGCTCTTGCAGTGGCAAGATGTCAAGGGAGAGAAAAATAACTGGGGAGTTCTCAATGCTATTTATGAAACTTGGCAATGCACAAATTGGTCGAACAAACAAAGAAGAGTAGGCCACTCAGCCCTTTGATCCTGTTCGGCTATTCAATAAGATCATGGCTGATCTATTTTAACGTGAGTTCCGCATTTCTGCATATCCAGATAATTGTTCAACCTGTTGGTAATTAAGTATCAATCCACCTGTACATGAGAAATACTTAAAGATTCGGCATCCAGTTCACTTTGATAAGGGAATTCCAAAGACATGCAACTCTCAGATAGAAAAAAAAATCCTCATCTCTGCCTTCAATGGGCACCCCCTGATTTTTAATCAGTGATCCCTAGTTCCAGATTGTCCCACAACAGAGAACTTCCTTCTGACAGCCACATGGTCAAGTCGCCTCAGGACTGTAAGCTTGTGGTGTTACCTTCATTCCAACAACAACTGTAACTAATTATATTGCATTGATGATTAAATCAAATAAAGCAACATTTGTAAAATCAATTAAAAGAAGTCTATTGGGAGGAAAATGATTTGACTGACGAATCTCAGCCATGCACATTGCTAATTACCATCTCAGACATTTAGGTAGTACCTGTTTTCTTAGGCATCTCATTACCATCTCATCAGAACAGTTGCAATAAACAAAAAGCAGAAACCTTCTTACCATCTCCAATCCCACCAGCAATCGGGGATTCGGCATTAACTCCACTCACTGTTGCCAGAGTAGGTAAAAAACAGCACCTGGGCCAAACAATGAGAGAGTTAGACTCGCATTCAAGAACTGACAACATCCAAGATTACTGTCCCCTTCCAATTTCATTTTGTTTTTTTTTAAATGTTTGTTTCTCCTTAGCCCTCTCCAGCTACACACTACTCATTGCCCACAGCCTACTGCACTGACCATTCTGCCATGAAAGAGGTACAAAAGCTCTTGAGGGCATCTTCCCTTCCATTTCCTGATGAAAATCCTTTACCCACCTTGTGCCAATGGGAACACATCTCATGGGCAAGAGGATGCCACGTCTCTCACTGCTTTAAGATGCCCCTTAAAACATTTGTCTTGGTGCACTTCACCAAGTTGTCAGTCAGTATTCTCTCACCAAAGATTTGTATTTTGGAAGCTTCACAAATGTACTATTGGGAGGATGCACAGAGGTGAGGTTCCTCCCCAAATGCTGCAGTGTGTACAATATTGGGAGGATGCACTGAGTGAGGTTCCTTTACAAATGCTGCAGTGTGTACTATTGGGAGGATGTGCTCAGTGAGGTTCCTTTCCAAACGCTGCAGTGTGGACTATTGGGAGGATGCACTCAGTGAGGTTCCTTCATCAGCAACTCAGGACACAAAATATCTCAACTCAAAGTGCAATGGCAGCAGATACAAGGCAACACCATCACCTGCAATTACCCAGGAACTTGCCTTGGACCATTTTCCATGGTTTCTCTGTTATCTTGGTGTTCCCAACTGAATAGGACAACGGGAGGGCCCTTCGCTACATGGACTACTATGGTTCAAGATAATACACTAACACCTACTCAATGCAGCTATGGAGGGACAGGAAATGCCCACGTACTGAGAACAATTTTTGGTCTAAAATACACACACACACACATTTACTCTTTGTTTTTGATGGTATTATTTGTGCAACTCTTTACTGCAGAGGGCCGTCAAAACTGGGTCATTAAGTATATTCAAGGCTGCGACAGACAGATTTTTAATCAATAAGGGATTCGAGAGTTACTGGGAAAAGCCAGTAGAGTAGTGTTGAGGATTATCGGATCTGCCATGGTCTCAATGAATCGAGCCATAGTCTTGATGGGCTGAATGGACTCCTTCCACTGCTAGGTCTTATGGCATTATTACGAAACCCACCTTGTGTTTGAAATGACAAAAATTGGCACGGCAACTTTCACAATATGAAAACGCAACACAGACAAACAGCAAGGTGCCATCAGCATTAATCTCCCTTCCTTTGGATCCACCATCTGCTGACACACCACACATCTGAAGTTAATAACTGTAATTACAACACTGGGATTGCTGAACCTTGAACAGAAGCCAGGTTTGAAATGCTACTGCCAGTCTACTTGTCATTTCACAACTGGCTGACTGATTAAAGGTATCCAGCCTGGCACCAGACAAAAAGCTCATTTTATTTTTACAGCGGCCACCTTTAGGCATCAGTCCTCGAGTGATGCATTACATCTTTACCATTACTGAACTGTCGCATACTATTTACCACAGCACCCTCCCTCAGCCCCAATCTGAGCCCAGAGGTCATCAGTTCAAACCATGAGTTTTGGACACAGAAACTAGACAAATACTTCAGAGGAAAAAGAAGCTTTTGAACAACACATTTAACAGAGGCTTTAATTTTCCTTTTCAGGTGGACTTAAAAGATGCCATTTGGCTAAATTCAAACAAGAGATGACATCCTGTGACATAACCAACATCCATCCCTTAGTCCAAGTTATTGTAGGATTTTACGATGCACAAATTTGTTGCATGTTTTCCCCACTTAACAGTTTACATCATTTCAAACATACGTAATTTATTCTAAGGCTCTTTGGAAACCAAAAGGCACTATATAAATGCAAATGATTTCCTTTAAAGGATCTTCAACATCCAGTCCCTCAGGTTATTCTCTTTTCCTTTGGTTATGTTTCATGTCTGTCTGTCCCTCCTAATTTTTTTATTCATGGCCACTTTTGCCAATTTCATTTCTGATTCAGGAATTGAATGAGAGATAACCACTGCTCACAGGTGAAAACACCAGGTATACGCGTCAACTGATCACTGCGTGCGTTATTAGTGGCATGTATCAATGTTCCATACCCATATCCAACAACAGACATGTCAAACTCTGCAAAGGAGGGAGCTGTAGACGATTTGGTTGGGTGGAATTGCCGAGAAGACATCATGGAGACTAAGCTCATGACGCGGTGCCGTGGTATTGCCTTCTGACTTGACACGTGGGATAAGCTGAAGCTTCGCATCGGTCTATGCTTTGCAATCAGTGACCCCCTCCGGTTGACAGTTCCTCTCCTCCCCCAGTCTGCCTCTGAAATGCAGGAAGAAAAGGGCTGAGAGTTCCGAATTGGGCACTGCTATGCACACATCGACCTCACCTTAGTTAAACCGTTTCCGGTGCATTTCAACAAATGACAACGTGCCCATGAATTAAGAAGCACTTAACAAGTTAGCCATTACTGATAACAAAGGGAATGGCCAATGAAGTCAAAGATGCTGCTATGCAATAAAGACCGGCGGATGCTCAAGTTTTGAAACAAAAAACAGAAATGGCTGCAGACACTCAACAGGTCTGGCAGCATCTGTGGTAAGAAACAGAGTTAACGTTTCAGGTCCATTGACTCTTCAGAATACAGTGCAGTATTCTGAAAAAGAGTCACTGGGCTCAAAACATTAACTCGGTTATCTCTCTACACATGACCTGGATTGTTCCTGAAGTCTCTCGTCTTTTAGAATGAAAATGTTGGTTTCAGTTCTTTCATTTGTAAATCGCAGAACCTTTTAAAAAGTTATACTCTGCAGCAATTTATGTTTTTGTTTCGAAGCTTAAAAGTCAATAGAAATTCATTTTTATTTTTTCATCCATTTGCATGATGGAGAAATCTACAGACCACCTTTCACTTGATGCTTGAAATGACTAATTATCTTAATGCTCAATAACAAAGTGAAATGAAATTCTAAAGAACAAAACTGTGACATTCAGCAGTCAAAGAAAATCTGGTTATCTGAACAAGTTTTCAAATTTGACCTGTTCTGCGGAGAAGATTACTTGTGGAGCTCCTAATTTGCTTTCAAACAGTTTTTATTACAATCTTTAAACAGAAGTTTCAAATACAATCCTGTTCCTTATTTGCAAAGTGCAAATATGGGCTGATTGAGCTCAAGCTGAAATTACAATCAAATAAACAGAGCAGAAAATATAGAAATTGAACCTATGAGCGTCTTAATGCAAAAAGAAAGAAAGATTGCTGCTGGTCAAAATATATATTTTTATAAGCTACTGCTTTCTGGCACAAAATTTTAATTATACAACATAAATCATTGTTGCTAATTAATAATAAAAAAATTACTTTAAGTTAATCCATCATATTCAACTCCTATTCTCACCGTTCCTCCTGGCTAATATTTATCCCTCACAAAAACATCTAAACTAAATGCTTCAACCATTTTCCCATTGCTGCCTGTGGGAAAATTGGTTGCCAAATTTCTTAAATCACAATAGCAACTGCAACTCAAGTGTACTTCATTAATTGCAAGCAGTTTGGTCCTGTTGACACAAGGGATAGCACTCTTTCTTAAATAAAACCTGCTTTTTTTTCTTGAGAACAGCGAATTGAGAATTCAATCAATGATTTGCATTATCTGGACTTTTTTGAATTAAGCAACTGAATCACGAGGACTGTGATCTTGAAGGGGAACAATCGGGGTGAAAGGGTAAAATAAACATCCTCATGTTTCTAGATTTTAACCTTTGTTTGCTGTGAAATTCAACCAAACGTTGTTCAGTTGAAGATGTAACAATTTTTGCCAGCCTACCATGCCAACTCCACAAGGTCCAAGTTAGACTGAGAGCACAAATACTAACCTGTGGACAGATGTGCATCTATGCAGAAGTCTAATGCTATTCTGGTGCCCATTTAGAAGGGCAAACCATCAGTCACAACACCCAGGTAGTTCCAGCTCCCATCATTCTGCACCCATCCTCAACATCTCCCATCTCCCCCCAACACACCCCCACCTCGGCATGCCCCTTACCATTGGAACCAACGTGACAACAGGAGAGATCAGTTTGATGTTTACCCGACGAGTCACACATTTGCTTCTTTCCACCTGTACAGTTCAGGGGCTCGCCAAGGCACAAGAACTGTCTGTTAAATGGAAGGAAAGCAGAGAAGCAGTGAATGAAACAGCACAGAAGGAGGCCATTCAATTGGCTTGTAGTCTCAGTGCCACCCCCTTGATCCCACACCCATGTATGCACCTGTTCCACCTCAAATATTTATCCTACTGCCGTAAAGTGGAAAATGCAAGCAAATCACCGCATTGGGTTATATATTATGGAGGCAAAACCTCCTTTAAAGGGCAGCTTTATGATCACTTCACAAATGTTAACACAGTCAACTGAAAGTGAAAAGGATCCGCTCCTGTGGAGATATTGAGCAGGCACTCAAAGTGCTTAACCCAGCTGTTGAGGAGAACCTTAAAGGATCCACTGCGATCAGAGGATAAGCCAGAAGATTCCCTCAGATTTCTGGTCAAAACTGCTCTGATTGCTAAGCCCAGCAAAACAGATTCATTGATCGTTTATCTCGATCCGACTTGTGGGATCCTGCTGTGCTCCAAATGGTGAATCCATTTTCTTGCATTTCCGTCGAAGGAGATCACCAAGCATTTTAAGAGATATAAGGTGTTATCTAAATGAAAGTCTCTCACGAAGGGAACTTCAAAAATAGAACTGGAAATATTTTTATCATTCAATGTAAGTCTAATGACTTCCATGATCAAGTGTCAGTTTGTTTTGGCTTGGGATTTAAATTCATCAGTTTCTCGAGATTAATGGTTCACTTGGTTAAAGAATCTGGAGGAAAATTGGACAGAGGGGATGCATTTTGGAGCCCTTTTGATCCTTATTCTTTTATTTTTGGAACCAAACAGGCAGGAGCAGGCCATTCCCCCATCAAGATTTTAGGAAAGGACACCAATAACTTGTTCAAAAACGTACACTTTGAGGATCATCTTCAAGGAAGGATATAGAGGAATGAGAGTTTCAGGGAGGGAACATCAGAATTGCTCAGGGGGCTGAAGGCACAATACAATATCAAAAGTGGCTCTTTTTTTTAACTCCTCAGAGTGCAAGCATGTTTGGAACTATTGATAGACAAAGTTAAAAATCACACGTCACCAGGTTAGAGTCCAACAGGTTTATTTGGAAGTACAAGCTTTCGGAGCATTGCTCCTTCATCAGGTAGTTAGTGGGGCAGGATCATAGGACACAGAGTTTATTGTAAAAGATCAAAGCGTTATATAACTGATGCAATGTACTGAACAAACCTAGATTGATGTTAAGTCTTTAATCACTTAGAATGGAGATGCAGGTTTCAATTGATTGATAGGTAAATCTCAGAACTTCTTTCAAGTCACAACCCTGAGATAAGTTAAGGTTTAATCAGTATCTTGAAACAAAGGTGACATCTCAGCTCAGATAGTGCATTAAAGGTGTAAGGTTAGAGTCTGTCAGTATCCCAACCTGGAATCAGACTGGTTCTAATTGAAAAGTAAGAATTTATAAAATGTCACATGGACTGACTGCCTACCGATTGTATGCTTTATGAACAAAATAGAATGTATCTGCAAATACAAAGCTGAGATGTCACCTTTTTTAAAGAAATTGATAAAACCTTAAGTTATCCCCTTTCTAAGTGAGTAAAGACTTAACAGCAATCTAGATTTATTCAATACATCACATCAGTTATATAACACTTTGATCTTTTACTAGAAATTCTGTGTCCTATAATCCTGCCCCACTAGCTACCTGATGAAGGAGCAGCGCTCCGAAATCTTGTACTTCCAAGTGAACCTGTTGCACTATAACCTGGTATTGTGTGATGTTTAACTTTGTCCACCCCAGTCCAACATCAGCAGCTCCACATCATATTGACAAACAGGCAGTACCTCAGTATTCTTGGCTCAACAGCTTGACAAGCCAGCTTCTCAAAGGTCCTGATGAGGGGCAAGTGTAACACATTGTCATTATCAGTCAATGGCTCCTTGTATCGATTTATCAGGATGGTCAAAAGTCCAGATCCACACATAACCTGGCGGTTCCTTTCTGATTTGACGAGTGACAGAACGTAATCAGCCACTGCGTATTGCAGCTCCAGAGATAGCTGAAGGGAAAGAAGGCAAAGTTTTTATCATTCGTGTAAACCATAACAGACTCGGGGCACTAAATGCCTACATACAATCATGCCTACCCCCATAAGCAACTTTTGTCGCTAAATGGTACATTTAAGTCAATATTCAAACAAAATCAAAATTTAATGCAATCTAAAATATTAACTCTACAAGTGGATGCGAACTTTTAAAAATGTTACATTTCCTTCAAAGAGCTGTGAACTGCATTAATGGGTTAGAATCATACAGGTCTACAGCACAGATAAAGACCCTTCGGCCCATTGAGTGTACACTGGTCAAAAGCAACCACCTAACTATTCCAATCCTATTTTCCTAGAGACAAAAAAAACTGCAAATGCTGGAATTCAAGGTACTTAGCCCATATCCTTTTGTGGCTTGGCATTGCTAGCACATCTAAATATTTCTTAAATAGAGTCATACCGCATGGAAACTCGGCCCAACTCATCCGTGCTGACCAGGTTTCCTAACTGAACTAGTTCCGTTTGCCTGTGTTTGGCCCACATCCCTCTAAACCTTTCCCATTCTTGTACCTGTACAGTCATGGATTCTGTAAAGGTTACTGCCTCTACCACCCTTATGGACAGTGAGCTGCAGATTCCCATCACCCTCTGGGTGAATGAATCCTTACACATGAACAACAGCAGGTTCAAGCATCCATGCAGACCTTACATCTTACTGGGCATCAGGAAGTCAGATTACTCACCTAATGCCTCGCTACTCTGAGATGCGCTGCCATTTTTGCATCTCAAATGGTTTCAGGTCAACTTCACAGAATAGCCTCTCCATGTTTGCTACCCCACTGCCTACTCTTTTGACACCGTAATCCTTAATCAATGTGAAAATACTACTAGTTTGTTTTGGAAGGCAAGCATTATTTTGTCTTAGGATACTTATTTGTGGAAAAGATAGAACTGACCAGACCACAGCTTCGTTCTTCATGATCTACACTTTCGTTAAATGACCACTGTTTTCTGTCACCTAGCACATGTGCTAAAATCTTAATGTGGTTGTAATCTGCTCCACTTTGCAGAGGAACATTGTATCTAAGCAAGCGGCTCTAAGGAAATATGAAAAAAATCTTTAGTTGTCAGATGGAAGTAAGAGCAAGTTCACTGTTGCGATTGAAAGAGGAAGGGAAGATTGGCAATGACAGGATAGAACTACTTCTTTGATTGGTATGCAATCTGAGCAGAGCTGTGTGCTGGGAGCCCAGATTGGGGGAAATGTACCTCATGTTGTATGAAGGGAACATATACTCTGTGTTAATAGCTCACAGAACGCATGTCAAACAAATTGTGTGTAAAATGACACACCAGACTAGATGCTAATCAGCAACTAATTATCCTTACATCACTGGTCAGCCATTTGTACCCATTATGGGATTCAGAAGTTGTGAAATACATTGAGATGTGGAAAACTGTGGTGAATTCTCCCAAACTACAGAGGTAAACATTACGATATGGAAATTGGGATCTAAAAGATGAAACCACTTTACAGCTGGATCACTATGTTTCTTTTATTTTAACAAACATAATATTTAAATAAAGATTTACCTCTCTTGAGGGTTGAGATCCTTGTATTATTAATGAACTTGAACTGTATTTCACTGAGATATAATGGACTTCTCCTGAACATTGCATTAATACACACGTCATACCCACTTCCACTCTGAATGAATACCATGAATAGTATTTTACAATAGCTCAGCCTAGCTAAAACCAGCAGAATACTGGAAAAGACGGCTTTATACCTGACTAGAATGAAACTGATTTTTGTCATTTTCAGCATGTTGATTTCCTTTTCAAGTTATGGTTAATATTAGATGTAAAGCAACAAATAAGACAATTTCCTGAAGCATTTTTTAAAAAGATACCTTGAATACATCTCAACAAATGTGGATATAATGTGTGTTCGACTGATTTACATATAAAATAATTCCTGCATGCATATTAATAACTACTATTTAGTCTAGTTGCTTTAATGCACATAACATTGGCAGAGGTGGCCCAAGTTGAGTGTGCGTTGCTGGAAAAGCACAGCAGGTCAGGCAGCATCTGAGGAGCAGGAAAATCGACATTTAGGGCCAAAGCCCTTCATCAGGAATTTGGGCTCCGGCCCGAAACTTTGATTTTCCTGCTTCTCGAATGCTGCCTGACCTGCTGGTGCTTTTCCAGCAACACACTCTCAACTCTGACCTCCAGCATCTGCAGACCTCATTGGAGCATTGGCAGAGGTGGGAAACAATGAACTGTAGCAACAATACAAAAGGACACTGTTGCAAGTGGTGTCATTGGATTCACATTCTTATACAATTGATGTCTTGTTACCAAATGAAATTATCACACCTACACATTGGAAAGTTATGAAATTAGGTAATATTCTAGGTAGGTGACAGCAAGTCATGGTATATCAATACGAGTAGGCCCTTCAGCCTCTTAAGCCCATTCTATCAGATCATAGCTGTCATATATTGCAACTCCATTTACTTGCCTTTATTCCCAGTTCACCAATTTGATTCCTGAGATGGCAGGTTTGTCATATGATTGATTGCTGTATTGTTGTGAACATGTATCGACATATAGTGAAAACTATTGTTTTCTCTGCTACACAGGCAGATCATACCATACAAAGTGCATCAGGAAGACAGAACAGCGCGCAGAATACAGTGTTACATTCACAGAAACAGAGTTCCGAATTAACATTTGAGAGGTCCTTTCACAAGTCTGGTAATAGCGAAGAAGAAGCTGTCCCTGAATCTATTTGTACGTGCATTCAAACTTTTATGTCTTCTACCTGACAGAAGAGGATGGAGAAGAGTATAACTGGGTTGGGAGGAGCCTTTGATTATGTTGGTTGCTTTTCTGAGGCAGTGGGAAATAAAGATGGAATCAATGGATGGGCTGGTTTGTGTGATGGACAACTCTCTGTCACCTCTTGCTGAGAGCAGTTGCCAGACTATGCTGTGATGCACCCTGTTGTGCCTGGACTCGCAGCAGTTTACAACAATGAGGGGACCTCATTGAAATGTATAATACTCTGAAAAGGCTGGGTAGACTAGACACAGAGATGGGGTTACCCCTGGCTAGGGGCGGGGCCCAATATACAGGGGTCACGGACTCTGGATTTGGGGACAGGCCATTTTAGTTGAGGAGGAATGTTTTCACATGGAGGACAGCAACCTTGTGAAATTCTCTGACAGAAGGCTCTGAAGGCCAGGCATTAAAGAATGAAATCGATACATGTCCAGAGGCTAAAGGTGTCAAAGGGTATGAGGAGAGTATGGCATTGAGATAAGGGATTAGCCATGTTGAATAATGCCAAGGCCCCTTAATGGACTGAGTGGCCAAACCCACCGCTATTTTGTATGTTTTTATTCTGCATCCCTGGGCATTCTGATTCAATAAAAACAAGACAATCTCCAATTCCAATTAATCCTGAACTATAGTCTTCTGGGACAGCACTTGCAGGTTTTCACTATTACTGTATACAGAAAAAATATTTCTTAATTTGACTCCTAAACAGCTGAGCTCTGATTCTAAATATTTTAGCTCTTTCTTCGAGATTCCTTTGTGAGAGGAACTAGATTTTTTTCGCATCTAACCTATTGAATTCAATTCTGATTTTGCCCAATGCAAGATTAGCCTTCATCCTTCTTTCCAAACAGTAATACAGGTTAAGGTCAGCTGATCTCATCATTTTATCTTTAAGGCATGATATCATAGGAAGGAAATTGTGAAACTTGAAAAGGGTTCAGAGAAGATTTACAAGGACATTGCCAAGGTTGGAGGGTTTGAGCTATAGGGAGAGGCTGAACAGGCTGGGGCTGTTTTCCCTGGAGCATCAGAGGCTAAGGTCTTTCTGTTGGGGTAGGGGAGTCCAAAACTAGAGGGTGTAGGTTTAAGATGAGAGGGGCAAGATTTAAAAGGGATTTAAGAGCCAACTCTTTCTTCCAAAGGGTGTTACGTGTGTGGAATGAGCTGCTAGAGAAAGTGGTGGAGGCTGGTACAATTTCAGCATTTAAAAAGCATCTGGATGAGTACTGTATATGAATAGGAAGGGTTTAGATTAGATTAGGTTCCATACATTATGGAAATAGGCTCTTTGGCCCAATAAGTCCACACCAACCGTCCGAAGGGTAACCCACCCAGATTCATTCCCCTACCCTATATTTACCCCTGACTAATGCACCTAACATTATGGGCAATTTAGCATGTCCAATTCACCTGACCAGCACATCTTTGGATTGTGGGAGGAAACCAGAGCACCTGGAGTAAACCTACACAGACACGGGGAAAGTACGCAAACTCCACACAGACAGTCACCCAAAGCTGGAATTGAAACCCACCCCTTGGTACTGTGAGGCAGCAGTGCTAACCACCGTGCCACCCAGGTTAGAGGGATATGGGCCAAATGCTGGCAAATGGGACTAGATTAACTTAGGATATCTGGTCGGCAAGAATAAGTTGAACCAAAGGTCCGCACATTTCTATGACTCTAAATCCTTTATGGGGTCTGTTGCCTTTATGTAAATAGGATTCTTACAGCAAAGAAATTCAGTTCAGTTGTCTCACAAGAGTGACAAGTGAAGGAAAACAGTGCGTTTGTCTGAAGAGTTTAAAACATGACTGGTTTTCATTCTCAGTTCTGATCATACACATCACAATGAAAGAGAGTGAGAGATACCTGAGGTATTCCTTCACAGCTTACGTTCGGTAAGAGATCCATCATAACGCAAATAGCTCCTGGATGGACGAGGGCAGAGTCCACAGCAAACCTTCCCAAAATTAAACACAAATTGGAGAATCCATATCATGAGCTGCACATTTTAAATAATACAAGACAATGGGTTTCCAGGGAGTTGAGAGAATCTAGTACTGAGATATCAAGAAAATCAGGTGTGACCACGTCTACCACTTCAATCTCTGATCTATCCACTAACTGAGCCCCTATGCCAATAATGAAATCTCACAAAGTTGATCTTTCCAAATCCAAAGTTGATCTTTCCAAAAGCATGAGCTACATTCCATGTCGGAGTGGAAAACTGGGCAGTTTTGGTTGGCCATTCAATGTTTAATGGCAGACTTGCAGAATAGTGCTGTTGGCTGAATGGATGGTTTGTGATGCAGAGTGATGCCCCCCAGTGTGGGTTCAATTCCTACAGGGCTGAGATTGCCATGAAAGACTCTCCTTCCCAAACTCTCCCCTCACCTGAAGTGTGGTGTCCCTCAGGTTAAATCACCACCACTCATCTCTCTTTGATGGGAGAGCATGCCCTATGGTCTGGTAAGACTATGGTGATTTTACCTTTATGGAATAAGCCACACAAAAATCTTTCAGTATGGCATGTATAACCTGTACAGTCAATCTTCCAACACGAGGGCAGGACATTAATCTGCAACCGGAATTATCATCATTCCTAGTTAACTATATCTCTCAGGTAGCATTCTTAAATCTCCAAAGATATTTAATTATTTGACTAAAGTACTCCAGTAAAGAAACTTTTAAAGTCAAAGTGTTCAGTTTCATGCAATAACAGAAAGGTGCATTTATGTTGCGCCTCTCACAGCTTCAGAATTTCCCAAAGCACTTTGCTGACAATGAAGTACTTCGGAAGGTTAATTACTGGTGTAAAGAAAGACACACAGCAGCTGACTGACCCAGTAAAACAACAGAGTGATACAATCCAGCAAAACTGTTTTGGTGCTGCAACTTATGGAGCAAAGGGTTAAACCAGAACTTCAGAGAGTGAGGAAATTTTGAGAAACAATTGTTTGGGCAAGAATTAGTAGTGGGAAGAAGGTGGGTTACCTAGGAAGAACCAGCACAGATTTCTAAAGAGGAAACAGCATTGAAATAATTTGCTGGAGTTCCCCTTGAACAGGGATGATGTGGTGTACGTTGACATCCAGTCACACAACAGACGTGAGGAAGATTATAGCTTGTGGAATTAAAAAGGGACAGTAGCAATGTGAAGACAAAATGGATTCATTGATGGGAATCAAAGGAGAAAGGCTTATAGTGGAGTATCCCAGTGATTGGAATTGGGACCCTAGCTTTTCCAAATAGATGTTAATGAGTTAGACCTTGGCATGCAGGGCAATTTCAAAGTTTTTTGAATGATACAAAACTTAGAAGCATTATAAACCATGTGGAGGACAGTGCAGAACTTCAAAAGGATGCAGAGTTGGTGGAGTCTGCGTTAATTGATAAATGAAGTTCAATGTGCAGAAGTGAGAAGTTATGCATTTTGGGAGAAAGAAAATGGACAGTCAATGTAACATAAGGGATATAATTCAAAAGGGGAGGTAAGGGGGATGTGAGTGTATACATGTGCAGATCAGTCAATGGGGCAGAACAGGTGGAGTGAGCCATTAACAATACATACAGTATACTGGGTTTTATTAACGAGGCAGAGTATTAGAGCAAGGAGGTGATGCTGTATTTGGATAAGACACTTGTTAGACCTCAGCTGCAGTGCTATGTACACTGCAGGAAGGATTGATTGGAGGGACAGCAGAGAGACAGCAAAAGAGGTTTATGAGAATGATTCCAGCGATGGCAGGAATTAGTGATGATGAAAAACTGGAGAAACGGTGATTTTTCTCCTCAGGGAGAAGGCGACCAACAGGAGAGCTGATAGAAGCTTTCATAATTTTGAGGGAGCTGGATAGAATAGGTAAGGAGAAACTGTTCCTGCTAGTAAAAGTATCAAGGACAGGAGAACACAGATTCAAAAAATTCAGTTTGTAAATACGAAATAATTTCTTCACACAATGAATGGTTCGGAATGCACTGTGTTGGAGTCAAAGTCAGTAGAGGCATTGAAGGGGGCACGGTTTCTACTTAAATAATCATTCAATCTGCATGAGTATGAGGAACTGGAATGACACTAAGTCATGAGGCTGAATGGCCTCCTACGTTGTAACAATTCTGTGGTTCTGTGAACTTTACAGTACTCTACAAATAGCTACTGGGCCTGTGAGTAAGCAGTTGTGCAACAACAAAGTCAGATGGCATAGAACTGGGACATGGATCCAAACAGTTCCAATGATGTCCATTAGTCATACTTTAGTTATGTTGTCAGTCAAGGCAGAGGTCATTTTTGATCCATTGGAGAATAAAGGGTTATGAGGAAAAGGCAAGGAAGTGGAGTTAACGATTATCAGATTAGCCATGTTATTGGATAACACAGCAGACTCAATGGCCTACTTGCTGTTTCTTTTCCCAAAGAGTAGTTGGAGCATGGAACGCACTGCCTGAAACCTGTAGTAGACTTGCCAACTTTAAGGGTATTTAAATGTCATTGGATAGACATATGGAATAGTGTAGGATAGATGGGCTTCAGATTGGTCTCACAGGTCGGCGCAACATCGAGGGCTGAAGGGCCTGTACTGCGCTGTAATGTTCTATGTTCTATGTTCTGCTTCTACATCTTATGGCTTTAGTAAAGTCTACTTCACTGACCCCACGGTAGACCTGACTTTAATATGGAATTAGAATTGGTCAGGACACTGGAGAAGGCAATGTGTCAGAAACCAAGTCTGGAGAGGTACAACAACACAGAATCTCACTGTGCACTCAGTTACCTGGGCTGTCAATTCTGTATCAATATCAAAGTAACAGTATAACTGCAAGGCCTCAAGTTTGAGGATTGTGAATGATTATACATCACTCGCATAAACAATTCATAGCCATTTGATCAAATAATGAACCAGTCCAGTGCACAATCACTTTGAGGTGTAAAAGTTTACAAATAAACATTCCAACCTTTGTGTAATCAAGCTTTTGTCCAAATTATTCAGACTTCCAGACTCTTACATGAGTCCTATTCTTTTGGGGGTGGGGGGGTGCAGAGCACGCAGTTTGAGACAGTAGCCTCAGTGAGTCCTTTCTTTTAGAGCGGCAAAGTTTCCAACAAGAGCCAGTTTGAGAATCTAAAGTCCAGTGACTCTGAACAATCCAAACTGCCAATGTCAAATTGAATCAGAATTCAGTTTAGCTTACCACTCATCGCAAAGAACAAATCTTCAGAGATGAGCCTGGGAAGTTCCTTACAAGGATGAACTGGAGTCTTATTAAATGAAGAAATTGAGTCCGTGCTTTGTGTAGTTTTAATATTCCCCAACAAGAGGATTCATGTAGCCATATCATTTCATTTTATGAAGCTCAGAATTTATTACAGAACAGGGGTCTGATTGAAAAAGGCTGGAGCATCAATCTCAAATGAGACAGCTCCAGGCTGGTAAGTTTTTTGAAAAATCAGCATAATAAACCACCAAATCGGAAGAAGTTTCTCGTACAGAATGATGAATAATGTCGAGAGTGTGGTGCTCCAAAAGCACATCAGGTCAGGCAGCATCCAAGGAGCAGGAGAATTGGCATTTCAGGTATAAGCCCTTCATCAGGAATGAGGCTTGTGAGCCATGGTGGTAGAGAGATAAATGGGAGGGGGGGTAGGGCTTGGGGGAAGGTAGCTGAGATTGTGATAGGAAGATGGAGGTGGGGGTAAAGGTGATAGGTCAGAGAGGAGAGTGGAGCGGATAGGTGGGAAGGAAGATGGACATGCACGAAGCAACCCCACCACCCTGTGGCCGAACACTTTAACTCCCCTCCCACTCTGCCAAGGACATGCAGGTGCTGGGCCTCCTCCATCATCAATCCCTAACCACTCGACGCCTGGAGGAAGAACGCCTCATCTTCCATCATGGGACCCTCCAACCACATGGGATTAATGTGGATTTCACCAATTTCCTCATTTCTCCTCCCCGCACCTTATCCCAGATCCAACCTTCCAACTCGGCACCACCCTCATGACCTGTCCTACCCCGTCCATCTTCCTTCCCACCTCTCCGCCCTATCACCATTGCCTGCCTCCGATCTCCAGCATCTGCAGTCCTCACTTTCTCCCCATGATGAATAATGTGCTGAGCACAATTTCTATACGGTCATCCCATTTACAAAGAAAGAGTTTGCAGGAGGAAGTGAGAGTGAATAAAGAAGTGATTGATTATCAATTAAAGCAGGAACATCCACCAGATCCACAGACAATTAATGTGCAGTTCAATAACTCCATTGATCAGAATAACTCTTATGCAGCATTATGGAATTAAATTGATGTACACTAAGAACTGGCGGAGAGCTAAATGTTAACTACACAGTTCTACACTGAATTCTGTAATTTCCAGAGCTGTTGCTTTTAATGGAAGATTTTTAAAAGTGGTTTAATAATCTTCAAAGCCCTACCTGTTGCTAATGCCCTAAACACGGCTCATTAGTCTTCAGTATCCTACCTGTCTTCCAGATCAATTTTCAGCTGTTGTTCTGAAGGCTCAGCAATGGGGTCAGATGTGTCCTGATGACTCCCAGTTATCTGTGGTGCACCATGTTCATCATATGGTTCACTGTGACTTGTGGCAAGATCTTCTCTGGTTTGTTGAGTAGGACAAGGAGAAGACAAGGTGCCTTTGGCCATCCTGTCCAGAAAATCGAAAAGTTTAACACATTTCCTCAAAGGGGGTCTCATAGCCTCCGTGGAATCACGAGCTAAAGACAGGAACTGCTCAAACTTTCTGCAGGCGTCGACGTCGAGTGGGCATTCTAACGGCCCTCCTTCACTGCTGAAGCAACCGAAAAGCCGGAGATCTTCCATCATTTTGTCGAAGTGGCCCTGTGTTCTGAAGAAGTGACTATTGACAGGGTCAGAGTGCATGACAACAGTAAGAGTACACAGAGTTGTCTGGATGAGGTCCCAGATGTCACTCTGATCCACCGCAGCCCAGTTGCCTGAAGGTGGATCACACAACGCGCCTTCCATGTCTGCCAGCACTGACTGCAGTGCATTGAATCCTCCGGCGGTCCTGAATGCAGTCCGAGCTTTAGGAACTCCCAGCACTTTTAAGAGGGACTGCGGCGTAAAGAAAGACACATAGATTAGAGCACTGAAGTGCACATTGTCACAGTGCGTTACTCAGTCAGAGATGAGCAGGATCCAAAACGTTATCGCCGACAAACAGTACACAGTGAGAAACATAATGTAATTTAGGAATATCTAAACATTTTATGGATCAACAAATGCAGTCATAGAGATGTACAGCATGGAAACAGACCCTTTGGTCTAACTCGTCCATGCTGACTAGATATCCTAAATTAATCTAGTCCCATTGGCCAGCATTTGGTCTGTTTTAATCTCAAACCTTACCCATCCAGATGTCTTTTAACATGTTGAAATTGTACCAACCTCCACCACTCCCTGTGGCAGCTCATCCCATACACACACCATCCTCTGCTGTGTATCAAATTGATTACAGAATCTTAAACCACAGAAAGGAGACCATTTCAGCCATCAAGCCTATGCTCGCTCTTTGAGGTATCCAATGAGATCCACTCCCCATCTCTTTTTTATATTGAAAGTTTGTGTTGAATAAACTTCCTCCACCCTTCCACATCACAACGGGCCACGCAAGAATATTTCTCCTAATTAGCTCTCCTTTCTTTCTGGTCCATTGTCTTAAACTGGAGCTCTTTGATTACTGACCCACCTGCCAGTCAAAAGGTCTATTCCTGGGCAAGGAGACAGATTCAGAAAATGTGGTGACAAACAACACACAAAATACATTATTGTCATTCAAGTACTTATGAGAGCTACAGGTTAAGAGGAGGATGGATTTAATAAAACCAAATAGAAGTAAAGCAAATGTTTTTGACATCTTTCAGCAAAGGCCATAGATAACCTTATTGTTACAGCCCTTAATACAGTTACATTTTAATCCTTGGTGACTTAATATTCCTCTGGCTTCAATCTCTAAAATACAAACTGAGTTATGCATAAGCAAATTTAACTCCCTTCCTGTAATTTGATACAGCACACAATTTTCAACGTGTCAACCTTTGAGTGTGGAGGCATAATGATATTTATTTTGGGTTAGCAGCTAAATATATATTAGCAAATCAATCTGACTTTGTACATAACACAATAAAGATCCTGAGGGGCAGAGATAATAAATTCAGTCGCTTATTATATATTATGACTGCCTCACAATTCATCAAAATTAGATGCACTCACTAGATTTAGGCTAATAAATCAGCTTAATCATATAAATACATATTTATATGTGTAAAATTATAATCTGCTGTTTATTTACTTGCACTGAAAATGCAAACTGTAGGCCACAAACAATATCAATTTAAGCTGGATTTTCATTGCAAAATTTGTAATACCCCTACTTTTAAGCAAGGCTTTGCATTTATATTGTGCCTTTCATGACTCAGGGACCTGTTTCCATGTCTCTAAAACATTGCTCTAATTTGTCACATCTGTCTGAGTTCATTTGATGCTGAAATCCTCATTCAGGTCTTCATTAGTTCAAGACCCAAACATACAATGCTCTCCTGGCTGGCATCATAAAACCTACCCTCTGTAAACTTTGAGGTTATCTTAAACCCTGCAGCCTGTGTGCTAATTCACAGCCCTGATGCAGGGCTCTTGCCCGGAATGTCGATTCTCCTGCTCGTCGGATGCTGCCTGACCTGCTGTGCTTTTCCAGTAACACACTCAACGGTGTGCACTTACGATGCTCTCTGGATGAGTATGTTGCAGGTTGCACAGGTTTAATAATTACTGTCGCTTTGTTCACCAATCACCCCAAATCACAATGGGCAGACCAGCAAACCATTGCAATGTCACAAAAACTCAAATACCCCCTTTCCTGAAACAATGGGATGGGGGGGGGGGGGTTGGGGAGATACCATTATTATTTAATTTATATGCTTATATTCAAGGCTATTAATTATTTCCAACTTTGATTCCTTATTAAAGACTGATACAAAGGTTGGAATTGATACGGTAAAGGTATCCCTTGTTTTGCACTCTGCACATATTCTCAAGTGCTAAACTAAGACATATTGAACAAAACATAGCCATAAAATTCTTAAAAACTCTTCCGACTTATCTCTGGCCACCTTCTTGCTCAGGGCTTCCCTCTACCTTACCATGAGCAAGTGAGGGAGTGGGGTGGGGTGGGGGCAGGAAGCAGTGGAGGGGACAATCCTGAGAGAAGTGGCAATTTGTTCAAAAGGGAAGAGGAAGCATGTTCAGAAACCACATTGAAACAAACAAAAATGGAGGCAACACTATTTGGGAACACCCCTACCTTCCAAACCATGCTAAACTGAAACCACACCAAGTGTGAGAACAACTCAGAGAGCACACCAACTCTGTGTAATAACAATGGCCATGGCAATTTGATTAGCTGTGTTCTCGATGAATGGTGGAACACATTCGATGGGCTGAACAGCGTACTTCTACTCCTATGTCTTAGGTTGGATGCGAATCAACAAAATCCTGGGTCACTTTAACTCACTCTGCCTGGTGGAGACCCTCTGGATCAGGTGAAATATTCATTCTACATTCCACTCAATGGAAGGCAATTTTAGCTTAGTGAAGACTGGGTGCAAGGTTAAGTGTTAAACCCAACCCGATTTTCATCGCAAATTGATTCACAAAGCAATAGTGGCATGAGGTGAGATTAACCTTCCAACTGATCCAGGAGTTTCTCACCCAGATTACAGAATTGAACCCTTGGTGACAGGGGTCTCACCAGCTGTCAAGAACACCATTGTTACCTCCTTTGGGTTAGGCCCAACACTTTAAGATCAGTGATGTAAGCATTTGACCTTCGCCTTTCTTCAAGATCAATGACCTCAAGGACAAAAAGCCTGGCTTTCCCACCTCTGACCTCACTGCCCTCACAGCAACAGGTGAACAAGAAATGGTCAATGCACAATTGTGACCGATCGGTGCCAGGAGCAATGTTAGCCAGTATCGCACCCACCAGTGGCTCCAAATCAGCAAGGGACACAGCTGAGCACAGGCAGGTGAGGCAAGGCTGGAATGGGATTTTCTGCTCTAGGACATGGGGGAAGGGAAGGTTAGAAGAAGCAGTGGGCAAGTGGAATCGATGTTCCCCCAACTACGAACCTCAACTTCCCCTGAGGCTGACTCCCTCGAGCAGGATGAGAGGCCCTCTCAAGCAAACGGTAAAGGGTTTTGGTCCATCAATTATGACAGGAAAAGATATGACCAAGCTCTGAGGGCAGGACATGCAGTATTGTTTTGATCCAAACTTACCTCTGGGGAGGTAATTAAATTCTGCCAGAGTTTGGTCAAATCTTTCCCCTTTGAGTAAACATACTGGTTAGCAATCAGAGAGGAAAGGGAGGACATTCCTGATGAAGAGCTTATGCTTGAAACGTTGATTCTCCTGCTCCTCAGATGCTACCCAACCAGCTGTACTTTTCCAGAGCCATACTTTTTGACTCTGGTTAACAATCAGAAAACACCCAAAGAATCCAAAAGACTCAGTTCATCTTCCTTTGCCTGAAATATTTGCGTATTCACATTGCAAAATTAATCATTCTATGTTTCAACATTTAAAAGGTTGCCACTGGGATAGGAAATAGAGTTGCCTAAATTTATTACCACATTACTGGGGACGTTCAGTCAGACGCAGATAGAAAAACAGTGCATTTTCTCATTCTGTTCATTTGCATCCAAGCAAAGGTGGAAAATTCAAATGGAGATACCTGCAGAAGGTCAAGTTTCAGCACTAATTCCGTCTGAGTTGCTGAGCACAACACTCCAATGACTACTCGCATGTACTCCTCCGCATTCATAATGAATAGCTGCTCCAAGATGCTCAGCGCATGGCTTCGATAGAACTGGTCATCAAGAAAAATCTTGATATAGGGAACCATCCCATATTCTCGGAGAATCACTAAACAGAAAGGGGAAAGGTCAGTCAGACTTGCATGGCGTCTTTTGAGAATGAAGGGCAAGGTCACTAATGATATGGTTGTAGTTACAATGACAAACCCATAAAGTTACAGGCTAATTACATACATGTACAGTCAGTTCTACTATAACTCGTGTTACTTCAACACAAATTGGCTTTAACGTGATTGAAGAATTTAGACTGTTATTTGTCGAACACAAACTTTTCTTACCTGAATGGGCTATAACACAATTCCAACTCCATTAGTTTAAATTGTGTGGCAATTGCGTGATTATCCTATAAAGCGAGATCACATGAGAGTGCAACTATTACATCACATTACATCAGAACCAAATGTACACACACACAACTGGCAAAAGTCAATCACTTGCCCACAGAGGGGAGATATTACCTGGTGAAAGACCAACAGAGCCATGGATAATTCATTTTTTTCAAGACAAGAACTTTGACATTAAGGATTCTGGGTAATCGAAGGTGGAGTACAGGAAAAAAAATTGTGGCTGTAAGATCTGCTCCTGTTTTGAGGTATTTTAGGTATTGGAGGTGATATCCTCGAATTTCAGGAACAGTAATTACTGTTTGATATACCGAGGCATTGTACTGGAACTTTGGGGAACAAAAAATTATAACAATGGCATTTTAAAGAGGAGGAGGACAGACAAAGGCAGTGACCACACGGTCAGAGAAAGAAACCGACATTGCTAACTGACACAGCAGTGAATCTGCACAGTAACTGCCTTTGTGTTAGAGTTCAAGTATCACTCGACATCGGAGTGCATGTAGGAAAAATTAACAAACAGTGAAATTCACAACTGACCTTGGAGGAACCTGTATGGGAGAGCTCACAGCACAGGAGCAGGTAAGTCCATATTTTTAAGTGTAACCTTGCCATAAATCTACAATAGTGAATAGAGTGGATTCTTTCCTGATTATATGTTTTATTGAGATCTGTCTCTTGATTAAATTTTAAAAATATAAACCATAAGTATTAAGTTAACATGGAGCACTGTTTTTTTTTTACAGCAATAAAACGGGGCTATTTTCTGGATCTGAAGATTGTGAAGGACCAAAGATAGCATTTAGTGATGCGCTCTTCCTGTCACATGTTGGAGTTTAGGGAGAGTTTCCATGCTACTGATGATAATGCCTGCAGGAAGTGTCTTTGGTTGTGAATCCTATCAGATCGCATGGATCACGTGGAGCGGCAGTTAGAGGCAATAAGGAATTTACGGGAGCTTGGGGTGTGATGGATGGATGGCAGTTATAGAAAGGGAGAAAAGCTGCAGATTCAGTCAGGTAGATGGGTTGACTCCAGGAAAGGTAGGAGGAATAGTCAGGTAATGCAAGAGATTCCTGTGGCTATCCCCATCTCAAACAAGTATGCTGTTTTGGAAAACGTAGGGGGTGATGGATTCTCAGGGGAATGTAGCATGAACAGCCAAGTTTCAGGTACTGAGAATGGCTCTAATATGATGAGGGGTACATCAGGTTCCAAACAATTGACTGTGATAGGGGACTCTCTAGTGAGGAAAGAGATCAATCCAAGACTGGTACAGTTGGGAAAAGAAGTGAGTCAAATTGTCAGGGCAGGCAGAGAACAAGGTAGGTCTGATAAATTAAACTGCATTTATTTCAATGCAAGAGGCCTAACAGGGAAGGCAGATGAACCCAGGGCGTGATTAGGAACATGGGATTGGGATATCATAGCAATTACAGAAACATGGCTCAGGGATGGACAGGACTGGCAGCTTAATGTTCCAGGATACAAATGTTATAGGAAGGATAGAAAGGGGGGGGGGGGGTTGCAAGAGAGGAGGGGAAGAGGCATTTTTGATAAGGGATAGCATTACGGCTGTACTGAGGGCGGACATTCCTGGGAATACATCAAGGGAAGTTATTTGAGTGGAATGGAGAAAGAAAAAAGGAATCCCTTATTGGGATTGTATTATAGACCCCCCAATAGTCAGAGGGAAATTGAGAAACAAATTTGTAAGGAGATCTCAGTTATCTGTGAGAATAATAGGGTGATTATGGTAGGGGATTTTAACTTTCCAAACATGGACTAGGACTGCCATAGTGTGAAGGGTTTAGATGAAGAAGAATTTGTTAAGTGTGTACAAGAATACTTTCTGGTTCGATATGTGGATGTACCTTGGAGAGAAGGTGCAAAACTTGACCTATTCTTGGGAAATAAGGCAGGGCAGGTGACTGAGATGTCAGTGGGGGAGTACTTTGGGGCCAGCAACCATAATTCTATTAGTTTTAAAATAGTGATGGAAAAGGATAGATCAGATCTAAAAGTTGAAATGTTAAATTGGAGGAAGGCCAATTTTGAGGGCATTAGGCAAGAACTTTCAAAAGCTGATTGGGGGCAGATGTTCGCAGGTAAAGGGACAGCTTGAAAATGGGAAGCCTTCAGAAATGAGATAACAAGAGCCCAGAGATAGTATATTCCTGTTAGGATGAAAGGAAAGTCTGGTGAGTTTAGGGAATGCTGGATGACTGGAGAAATTGAGGTTTTGGTTAAGAAAAAGAATGAAGCACATGTCAGGTATAGACAGCAGAGATTGAGTGTAAAGGCAGTAGGAGTCAACTTAAGAGGGAAATCAGGAGGGCAAAAGGGGGACATGAGATAGTTTTAGCATATAGGGTTATGGAGAATCTAAAGGGTTTTTATAAATACATTCAGGACAAAAGCGTAACTAGGGAGAGAATAGGGCCTCTCATCGATCGCAAGGCAGCCTTTGTATGGAGCCATAGGAGATGGGAGAAATACTAAACGTGTATTTTGCATCAGTGATTACTGTGGTTGAAGGATATGGAAGATATAGAACGTTGGGATATAGGCGGTGCCATCTTGAAAAATGTCCATATTACAGGAGTGGTGGTGCTGGATGTCTTAAATCACATAAAAGTGGATAAATCCCCGGGCCCTGACCAGGTGTACCTTGGAACTCTGTGGGAAGTGATTGCTGGGCCCCTTGCTGAGATATTTGTATCATCAATAGTCACAGGTGAAGTGCTGGAAGACTGGAGGTTGGCTAACGTGGTGCCACTATTTAAGAAAGGTGACAAGGAAAAGCCAGGGCACTGCAGACCAGCGAGCTTGACATCAGTTGTGGGCAAGTTGTTGGAGGGAGTCCTGAGGGACAGGATTTACACGTATTTGGAAAGGCAAGGACTGATTAAGGATAGTCAACACAGCTTTGTGAGAAGGAAATCATGTCTCACAAACTTGATTAAGTTTTTTGAAGAAGTAACGAAGATGATTAATGAGAGCAGAGTGGTGGACCTGATCTATAGGGACTTCAGTAAGGCGTTTCACAAGGTTCATCATGGTAGACTGGTTAGCAAGGTTAGATCTCATGGAAGACAGGGAGAACTAGCCATTTGGATACAGAACTAGCTTGAAGGTAGAAGACAGTGGGTGGTCACGGAGGGTTGCTTTTCAGACTGGAGGCCTGTGACCAGTGGTGTGCCACAAGGATCGGTGCTGGATCCACTGCTTTTCGTCATTTATATAAATGATTTGGATGTGAACATAGGAGGTATAGTTAGTAAGTTTGCAGACACCAAAATCAGAGACTTAGTGGACAGCGATGAAGGTTACCTCAGAGTACAAAAGGATTTTGATCAAATGGGCCAATGGGCTGAAGAATGGCAGATGGATTTTAATTTAGATAAATGCGAGGTGCTGCATTTTAGAAAAACAAATCAGAGCAGGACTTATACACTTAATGGTAAGGTCCTGGGGAGTGTTGCTGAACAAAGAAAACTTGGGAGTCAAGGTTCACAGTTCCTTCAAAGTAGAGTCGCAGGTAGATAGGATAGTGAAGGAGGCATTTGGTATGCTTTTTCTTTATTGGATAGAGCATTAAATATGGCATTTGGGAGGTCATATTGCAGCTATACAGGACATTGATCATAGAATTTCTACAGTGTGGAAGCAGGCCATTTGGCCCAACAAGTCCACACCAACCCTCCAAAGAGTAACCCACCCAGACCCATTCCCCTACCCTATTACTCTACATTTTCCCTGACTAATGCTCCTAACCTACACATCCCTGAACACTATGGGCAATTTAGCATAGCCAATTCACTTAAGCTGTACATCTTTGGATTGTGTGAGGAAACCGGTGCACCCAGAGGAAACCCACGCAGACATGGGGAGAATGTCTATGTGGAGTTTGCACAGTCACTCAAGGCTGGAATCGAACCTGGGTCCCTGGTGACGTGAGGCAGCAGTGCTAACTACTGAGCATTGTGCTGCCATTGGTTAGGCCACTTTTGGAATATTGTGTGCAAATCTGGTCTCCCGCCTATCGGAAGGATGTTGTGAAACTTGAAAGGGTTCAGAAAAGGTTTACAAGGATGTTGCAAGGGTTGAAGGATTTGAGCTATGGGGAGAGGTTGAATAGGCTGGGGCTGTTTTCCCTGGGGCATCGGAGGCTGAGGGATGACCTTATAGAGATTTATAAAATCATGAGGGGCATGGATAGGGTTAATAGTCAATGTCTTTTCCCTGGGTGTTGGAGTCCAAACTAGAGGGTATAAGTTTAGGGTGAGAGGGAAAAAATTTAAAAGGGGCCCAAGGGCTCAACTTTTTCACAGAGGGTGGTGCGTGTCTGGAATGGTGCTGCCAGAGGAACATAGAACATAGAACATAGAACATAGAAGAATACAGCACAGTACAGGCCCTTCGGCCCTCGATGTTGCGCCGATCCAAGCCCACCTAACCTACACTAGCCCACTATCCTCCATATGCCTATCCAATGCCCGCTTAAATGCCCATAATGAGGGAGAGTCCACCACTGCTACTGGCAGGGCATTCCATGAACTCACGACTCGCTGAGTAAAGAACCTACCCCTAACATCTGTCCTATACCTACCCCCCCTTAAGGAAGTGGCGGAGGCTAGTACAATTACAACATTTAAAAAGCATCTGGATGGGTATATGAATAGGAAGGGTTTAAGAGGGATATGGGTCAACTGCTAGTAAATGGGACTAGATTAGGTTGAGATATCTGGTCCGCATGGACGAGTTGAACCAAAGGGTCTGTTTACGTACTGTACATCTCTATGACTCTATTTCCTGTGAGTGACATGTATGGAGTGATATGGGCCAAGCGCAGGTAGGTGGGACTAGTTTAGTTTGGGAACATGGTCGGCATACAGTGGTTGAACTGAAGGGTCTGTTTCCGTGCTGTATGACTTTGACTCTATAAACCCCATGGTCAACTTCCATGGACATGTACCCTGTGAGACATTTTGAATTTACACTGTTTGTGATCCTGACTAAATTCTGGGTTGTCATTCAGTGAGATACATCTATGGGTTGCTTGGGAACACAAAAATTGAGCCACTCTTCTGGTTGATACAAATGCAGTTAAGCTCACGAAAAGAGGAAGAGAAGAGAATACGGTTATTCAAAATAACACAAACATGCAAATTGGGAGAAGTAAGCTCTTCAAATTCACGTCTCCTCTGCCATTCGATAAAATCATGGTTGATCTGTTCAGTGTTTCAAATTCCATATTGCCATCGACTCCTATCCTTCACCCTGCCAAACAAGAAGCTATCTACTGCCATCCTAAAAATATTTAATGACCGAGGCAGGCAGAGTTCCAAATTTCCCCAACAGTCAGAAAAAAAGAATCTCCCTCATCTGTCCATAAGTGAGTTCTGGACTAACCTACCTTATCAAGACCATTCATAACCCTTTAGGTATTTTCACTAGGTTTCAATCAGCCTGTTCAGAAATATTATGACATGTCTGGAGCAGGCGGGGCTTGAACCCCGGGCCTGCTGGCTCAGAGGTAGGGACACTACCACTGTGCTGCAAAAAGCCCCCATTCAGAATCTTATATACTTTAAGTCACTCCTTAGACTATCAAATTCTAGTGAAAATAAGCCCAGTCTGTTTAACATTTCCTCAATGAACATCACACCCACCCCAGGTATCAATTTAGTAAAAGTTGCCATTGTGTTCAAAGTGGCTAAAACTGAATACAGTATTTAAGATGTGGTCTCGTTGGTGCCTGTATAACTTAAGAATGATATTCTTACTTTAATGTTTAGATCCTTTCATACTAAAGAATATCATTCCAATAGCTTTCGTAATTGTTGCTCCTGCACATTAACTTTTGTGCACGAAAACACCTCGATCACTTAAGCCTTGGAATTCTGCAGTCATTCTCCATTGAAATAATCCAATTTTTTTATTCTCCCTGCTAAAGTGAACAAGTTCTCATTTTCATATTATGCTGCACCTGCTAGCTTTTTGCCCACTCACTTACATCAGTCTGAAACGTCCTACATCCTCTTCATGACATAATGCCCCATCTATCCTTCTGTCATTGGTGATGGTGCCTTCACTCCCCTCATCTAAGTCATTGATACAATTTGTAAAATTGAGGCCACAGTACAGGCCGCTGCACAATCTTATGTACCACATCATTCCAATCCGAAAAATACACATTTATGCATAAACTCAGTTTCCTGTCAGTCAGCCAATCGTCTCTCCAGAAACAAAAACAGAAATTGCTGGAAAAGCTCAGCAGGTGCTGCACATCATTTTCCACTTGGGAACTCTGCAGCCTTCTAGAATCAATATAGACTGAGCTTCTCCCATGTCCTTACCTCACATACCAGACCTTGTTATCATGTGGAAAAAGTGAGGACTGCAGATGCTGAAGATCAGAGTCGAGAAGTGTAGCGCTAGAAAAGCACAGCCAGTCAGGCAGCATCCAAGGAGCTGGAGAGTCAATGTTTCGAGCATAAGCTCTTCATCAGGAATGAGGTGGTGACTCAAGGGTGCTGAGAGATAAGTGGGGGGTGGGGCTGGGGGGCAAGATAGCTGGGAATGTGATAGCTCAATAGCTATCATCCAGGATAAAACAGCCGAATTGATTGGCACCCCATCCGTCTCCTTCAACATTCACTCTCTTCAATGTACATGGCAGCAGTGTATACGGTCTACAAGATGCACTGCAGTAACTCATCCAGAGTCATTCACCAGCACTTTCTAAACTGTGATCTTTACCACACAAAAGGGCAACAGCAGCAGATGTGTGGGATCACCACCACCTTCCAAGTTCACCTCCAAACTACTAATCCAAATCACAAACCACTACATTGCTATTCCTGCATTGGCATTCTTCCACCTATCCACTCCACCCCCCCCTTTCTGACCTGTCACCAGCACTCCCACCTTCATCTACCTATTCCATTCCTAGCTATTTTCTTTCCAGCCCCACTCCCTTTCCATTTATCTCTCAGTCCCCTTGAGCCACCCCCTCATTCCTGATGAAGAGCTTATGCTCGAAATGTTGATTCTCCTGCCTTCCACCCTTCCCCCACCTTGCATTCTGCATCCAAAACAGCATTTTCCTGGCTACCATCAGTTCTGAGGAAGGGTCACTGGATCTGAAACATTAACTCTGATTTCTCTCCACCAATGCTACCAGGCCTGTCAAGCTTTTGCCAACAATTTCTGTTTGTGCTTCTGGTTTCCAGCATCCACAGTTCTTTCAGTTTTTAATCTTCTATCTAGATTAATTTGTCACCCCTTGGATCATGTGCTCCTACTTTACAGATTAACCTTTTGTTGCCTGATGCCTTTTGGAAATCCAAGTATAGTACATCAATGGGTTCCCGTTTATCCACAATACATGCCATTCATTCAAAGATCTGTTGAATGAGTTGAGTACCACCATTTATCTTTCACAAAACCACACCGATAATTCCTGATTACCTTGGGTTTTTCCCAGTGACCAGCTGCAGACTCCTTAAATGATTGATTTTACTACCTTTCTCACAACTGATGTCAAGCTAATTGGCCTATAGTTTCCTAATTTGGGGTCTCCCTCCCTTCTTGAGTAGAGGAATTATATTTGCTACTTTCCAGTCCAGTGGAACTTACCAGAATCTAGAGAATAACAGAAGATTAACACCAACATCTGCTCCCTCATTAGCTACCCCTTAAGACCCAAAGATGAAGTCCACTTGAATTGTCAGCCCCCAGCTTCTCAGTTCGCTCAGTATCACTTCCCTGGAGACTGTAATTTCACCACATTTCTCGCCTCCTTTCACCCCCTGATTTACGGCCATTAGATCTATGCTTTTCACGAAGCCAGGAGCAAAATATTTGTTTGTTTCATCTGGTATTTCCTTATCTGCTATTAACCCTCCATTCTCACTCTCTAGCGAACGAATGCTCACTTTATTTACCCTTTTCCATATTAAATTCCCATGAAAATGCTTGCTATACATTTCAATGGAACAAATGAGGGCGGGGACAAAAAACAGGTTTTTGATGGCAAATGTGTTAGCAGTGAGAGATTGTAGATTTCAAAACATTAGAAAAAGGGTGATAGACAAAATGAGGAGAAATTTCTGCAGCTGGAGCTATCAAGATCTGAAACATGTTACTCGAGAGGATAGAAGAAGCAGATTATAAAGGAACATTTCATAGATTATAGAGAAAGAACAGAATATAGAATCCCTACAGTGTGGAAACTGGCCTTTCGGCCCAACAAGTCCACACCGACCCTCTGAAGAGTATCCCACCCAAATCCATTCCCCATTACTCTACATTTCCCCTGACTAATGCACCTAACTTACACGTTCCTGAACCCTATGGGCAATTTAGCATGGCCAATTCCCCTAACCTGCACATCTTTGGACTGTGGGAGGAAACTGGAGCACCCGGAGGAAACCCACACAGACACGGGGAAAATGTGCAAACTCCACACAGACAATTGTCCGAGGCTGGAATCGAACCTTGGTCCCTGGCGCTGTGAGGCAGCAGTGCTAACCACTGAGCCACCGTGCCGCACTTGAAGAGGCTTTGTTTGCTGGGCTATGGGTAAAAAGCTGGGATAGGGGAATAAAGCAGCACTTATGTAGCCGCCTTAAAACATTCCACCATGTTTCAGAGGAGTGATTCACAAACAAGGTTTGACATCAAACAACCAAAGGTGATAGAGACAGGCAAGGTTCACAATGATAGGTTTTTATGGAACCTTTCAAAGGAAGTGAGAGATACTAAGATCAGGGGAGAGGTGGTAAAAACATCACAGCAATGTTATTGTTGCAGTGTTCCAGAAATCAGTTGGAAATGTTCTGGGAAACATGGGTTTAAATCCCATTATGGCAGAATTTTTTATTCAATAAAAGTCTGAAATTAAAAGCTCATCAAATGGTGACCATGTAACCATTAATAAAATTGTTATAAATTTTTTTAAAACCATCTGGTTCAATAACGTCATTTCAGGATTGAAATCCAACATCCTTACCTGGTCTGACCTACATGTGACTCCAGACCCACAGAAATATGGTTAGCTCTTAACTGCCCTAGCGATGGCAATTAGTGTTGGCCCAACCAACATGCCATGGAAGAGTAAAACAAAAGTCAGGAGTGTTATGGAGTACCTTCTAATTGTCCAAATGGATGCAGCTCTAACAACACTCAAGCAGCTCAATATCATCCAGGATAAAACAGCCGAATTGATTGGCACCCCATCCGTCTCCTTCAACATTCACTCCCTTCAATGTACATGGCAGCAGTGTATACGGTCTACAAGATGCACTGCAGTAACTCATCCAGAGTCATTCACCAGCACTTTCTAAACTGTGATCTTTACCACACAAAAGGGCAACAGCAGCAGATGTGTGGGATCACCACCACCTTCCAAGTTCACCTCCAAACTACTAATCCAAATCACAAACCACTACATTGCTATTCCTGCATTGGCATTGGGACCAAAACAGGAACTCTCTTCCTAACAGAAGTGTGGGCTTCCCTACACGTTATGGACTGCTACAGTCCAAGGAAGGTAGGTGACCATCACTTTCTCAAGGGCAATTAGGGATGAGCAGGGCATTGGCCCCCCCCAGCCAGTATACTGATTTTATCAGCCAGTGCATTTTATTAACTATTCTTTCATTGGATGTGCGTGCCACTGGCTGGGGGCCAACGCTCTACAGAAAGGGCAGCCATTCCAATATGGATCCCCAAGATGAAGAATGTCACATTGACGCACCAATGTTTTTCACAGAGCCTTGAAGCAGAACGGCCACAACTTGTAACATCAGGCACGAGACTTCCCTCTGGTGCTGCTGCTTATTGGACGGTGCCTTGTTCCCTGCAGGAAACACCAAGAACAACAAAATGACCAAATCCAAAGCCAACCCTTATGCATTTATTGGAAATTAACAAAATTGTTATGATCCTGATTAATCGCAGGAATAGGTTTGCGAATTTTGGTTGCATTATTCCTAGCACTGTGCTGATGTTTTTCCCAAACTTCATATGCCTGTCATTAAATCCTTAACACTGCTTTTCCAGTCATCAATGTTCCCCATCACAGATACCTTTATAACTAACAAATGAAAGCATTCAAAAGAGAATTTATGATAAGCGGTTTATTAATATTACTTTCAGAATCTGTATTGAATAGAGACAGGTGAGTGTTGGTTATTGTCAGTGAGGGGTTTGCGATTTTTTCCAAAACAAAACAAAGGCCAGACAATCCTTCCAGAAGGGTGACTTAAATTGAAGATTTTAACAGGACAGGACCCGTGGCCCTCTGCAGAGCTAACAGAAAGAAGTTTTATCTGCCGTGTTTGTGATAAGTAGGGTAAACATGCAAGGAGAAGGTGAGGACTGCAGATTCTGGAGAGTCAAGAGTCGAAAAGTATGGTGCTGGAAAAGCACAGCAGGCCATCCGAGGAGCAGGAGAATCGATGTTTCGGGCATAAGCCCCTCATCAGGGTAAACACACCTTTGTTTTCAGTTCAGAAAAATCTAGTTTTGAACAAGGTTTTCATTCAGTTCTAAAGAGGTTAGAAGGAAGTTTAGTTTCTCTCCCAAAAGAGATTATTTGGGGCAGCCCTAGAACCAATTAGCTCAGCAGAAGGGTTTAGATTGTGAAACTTCCAATCACGAGAGTTTAATCAGAAATCAGGGGGTTATTAGAACGGAGAACGAACATACAGATCAACCCCTTGAGTAAGGTTTTGGTCCAAGATTTTGTGAAAAAGTTCATGTCAGCAGAAAGGTCTCCACAGTCCATGGCAAAGACGCTGTCAGGGCTCAGTTAAGTAGACTCAGGAGTTGCGTTAGGCATGCAAACGTTCTCAACCGGAGTCTCTGTAATGGAAGATGGGTTAAAGCTTTGCTTTGCCATGACTTTTGAATCTTGTTAACTGTCCTCTGTGTTTAGATAACTTTTTTAAAGATTGTTCTTTTGTGCAATAAATGTATGTTCTGTTTAAGGAAAATCTGCAGCCTCCTGTGACTATCCACCTCCGTGATTAACAAAAATAAAATCTGATCTATCAAGCCAGATTTCATCCTGGGCTCAGGTTCGGCTATTAGTACCATCAGCTGGGATCAGAAAGGAAAAGTGTGTTTCTGAATACCTAGCTGTGCCCGGAGATCATTCTAGAATCCCTACAGTTGTAGAAGCAGGTCATTCTGCCCATTGAGTCCATACTGACTTTCCAAAGAGCATCCCACCCAAACCGACTGCCTACCCTATCCCTGGGACTATGTATTTGCCATGGCTAATCCACCAAATCTGCACCTCTTTGGACTGTGGGAGGAACCTGGAGCACCCAGAGGAAATGCACACAGATATGGGGAGAATGTGCAAACTCCATACAGACAGTCACCCGAAGGTGAAATCGAACCTGGGTCCCTGGCACTGTGAGGCAGCAGTGCTAACCACTGAGCCACAACTCTTGAACTATCCTGAAATCTTGCCCATTCCAATCAACTAATTTTCTGATTCCTCAGATAAAAACGGTCAGGGTAAAATCAGCAAGACTGAAATCCTGTAAAGGATCATTGGAAGGGAATGCAGGACAGAGGTAGGACTGTAAATGCTACCATTTGGGTTTTCCAACAGTCAGTCTGCACTCACCAAGTTAGCTCTAGAACCAGTGGGTCAAAACACCACAATCCTTTCACTGCAACCCAATTAATAATTCAAAGCAAATCAAGAAGACAAAATTAATGTTAATAACTGAGCTCAGATTCCACTTTGTGTTTTAGTTTGAAAATTAATCAGATGGAAAATCTGGCCTCATGAATGTGTATACTTCTTCCTTCTGATTATTACTGGAATGCAAGCAATCCAATGCACCTAGGCAGACTGATTTTCTAAATTGCTAACTCTGAAAACCGAGGTTCAAACATCCGAGAGTTGTTACCTGCTTTCCTCAGCATTTTTCCAGATCTCTGAAGCTGTGTCAGGAGCATTTCCAGGAGCCTGGTCTCTCTGAACACGATGGTGAGTAATGGGTCATGTTTAGCAATGTCCAGCACACACTCCAGTGCCAGCAGGGCACAGGCTGGAGAAAGGTTCTCTCGGATTATGGCCTGCACTCTCGAAAAGGTTTCGTGGGGAATGTAAGACATGTCGATAACAACACACCGCAGCATCTGAAAATATTGAATCTGTACTGGCCGAGACTTGAGGTATATCACCTCAGCGAACTGAAAGAGTGTCTGTTGTGTCCATTCCAGCAGGAAGAAGTTGGCTCTGTCCCAGCTCCAGATCTTTTTAATACTGCTCAGGATCATTGACGAGATGCCGGAACTGGTGGTTTTTAGAAATACAAATTGCAAGACTTTGAAAGCCTGGACGTTTTTCACCGTTGTATCTTGAAATAAAGAAAATGCGAGTCACTTGCAGCAAAGTGAGAGACAGAAAAGCAACAGTTGTGTAAAAGTTAATGTGCTACAAAAATAAATATATATTTAAAAATTTAGAAATAAAAATAGGGCAACCCATCCCAAATGGTCTAGTGACATTGAGTATCCACTCTCCCTTGAAAGTATTCTATTCTCACCAGTGAGAGGGACACAAGTAAAACACAGTCGAACTTTACTTAAGGGTACATGTTTACAGAAGACAATGTTAAGCCTTGCATTATCCTTTAATTGCCACATACATTGCACCTTATTATGAACTCAGAAGCCTTCTTCAAGCGCAATCAACAGATCGCCCAGCCTCCACAGTTCACGGCAAGACAATACACAAAGGGAACCACCATCTTCAATGTGAAAATGTGTCAGTTACTAAGATAGTGATGTGGCAGCACTTAATGAGCAAGGATCAAAGAGAAGTGACAGGAAATGGAGGTAGATCACAAGACATACAAAAGCCTGGACTAAAAAACACAATAACCCTTACAATGCAAACGTCAGAAGATCTTGCTTCCTGTTACTGAGGCATGGCAAAAAGAATATTTTCAAATACAAATGATAAAAAGAACTAAAACCACCCATGACTTGGAGAAGCCAGTGTTGGACTGGGGTGTACAAAGTTAAAAATCACACAACACCAGGTTATAGTCCAACAGGTTCATTTGGAAGCACTGGCTTTCGGAACACTGCCTGATGAAGAAGCAGCGTTCCAAAAGCTAGTGCTTCCAAATAAACCTGTTGGACTATAACCTGGTGTTGTGTGATTTTTAACTAAAAGCACCCAAAGTGGCCTGAGATATGGAGTGTAAAGAGTTGTTAGTGAATATGGAAATTAAATCAACTAAGATAGGAAATAATGCAAAATCACGATCACTAGGAGATGCAGCCTTGTTTGAAGTTTTGCCCTGCACATAACTAGCATTGACCATGTTTCAATAAAAGATGGTATTTGCCAACAACCAAGACTTTTGCAAACTTGATTGGTCCCACTACTCTTGGATCTGAGCAAAGCCGAACAACAAAACACACTGCTCCAGCTACTCAGTAAAAATGTTTTTTATTTTGATTGTTCCTGCAGTTCCACTAATCTCTATCTCTCATTGATGCAGATCCAGAAGATCCCAGGTTCATTCCTTGCTCTGACCTGAACCAAAAGGTCTTAAAAGGGACAACTGTAATGGCATTGTGATTAACCGTTACATCCCTAAACTAAGCAAGTCAATTGGCCAGAGTTCAGAGACCTGACCACTCTCCAGGAACCCTTGGCATTTTGAGGATGTTACGCAGAGCATTGATTAAGAAGAACCAGTAGATGTGGTGTACTTGGATTTTTTGAAAGCTTCCCATTAGGCCCACACAAGAGGTTAGTGAGTTTTGAGAAGATTTGTAGCTCAGGTTGAGGTTCTGGATGCAAGTCTGCTCGCTAAGCTGGAAGTTTCATTTTCAGACATTTCGTCACCATACTAGGTAACATCATCAGTGAGCCTCTGGTGAAGCACTGGTGTTAGTGACCCACTTTCTATTTATGTGTTTAGGTTTCCTTGGGTTAGTCTGCAGACAAAACACATCTAAAAACCCTAGCCACTCTCTCCTTCATCAAAGACATCTTGGAAATGACTGCCAGACTACTTGGACCCCTTAGCATCACGGTAGCCCACAAACTCACCAACACACTAAAACAGCAGCTAATGAACTTGAAAGACCCCATACAGACAACAAACAAAACAGATGTCATTTACAAAATACCTTACAAGAATTGTGACAAATGCTACATTGGACTAACAGGCAGAAAACAAATCACCAGGATACATGAACACCAAATAGCCACAAAAAGTCATGACCCACTCTCACTGGTATCCTTTCCTACAGATGAGGAAGGACATCAGTTCAACTGGGGCAATACATCCATCCTAGCACAAGCCAAACCGAGAAATACATGAGAATGCCTAGAAGCATGGCATTCTAACCGGAACTCTGACAACAGAGTGGTGGGCGGCACGGTGGCACAGTGGTTAGCACTGCTGCCTCACAGCGCCAGAGACCCGGGTTCAATTCCCGACTCAGGCGACTGACTGTGTGGAGTTTGCACGTTCTCCCCGTGTCTGCGTGGGTTTCCTCCGGGTGCTCCGGTTTCCTCCCACAGTCACAAAGATGTGCAGGGCCAGGTGAATTGGCCATGCTAAATTGCCCTTAGTGTTAGGTAATAAGGGGTAAATGTAGGGGTATGGGTGGGTTGCGCTTCGGCGGGTCGGTGTGGACTTGTTGGGCCGAAGGGCCTGTTTCCACACTGTAAGTAATCTAATCTAATCTAACAAACACATTGACTTGGACCCCATTTATCACCCTCTGAGAAAACGAACAGGAATTGACATTACCACAGGAAGTGACATTGCTGAGCCAAGAAAACCTAAACACAAATAGAAAGCGGGGCACTAACACCAGAGCTTCACCGGAGGCTCACTGATGATGTTACCTAGTATGATGACGAAACATCTGAAAACAAACCTTCCAGTTCAGCGAGCAAACTTACATCCACAAGAAGTTGGTAAATTAAATTAGAGGGGATGCAATTGGGGGGAAATGTAGTGGAGTCACATGGCTTAGACTCTTCAGTCCAACCAGTCCACAATCCCAAACTAAACTAATCCTACCTGCTTACTTTTGGGCCATATTCTTCCAAACATTTCTTATTCATGTATGTATCCAAATGTCTTTTAAATGTTGTAACTGTACAGACATTCACCACATCCTCTGGAAGTTCATTCCACACACAAACCACCCTTTGTAAAAAAAGTTGCCCCTCGTGTCTTTTTTAATCTTTCTCCTCTCAGCTTAATAATATGCCCCCGAGTCTTCAAAAAACACCACCCAAAGGGAAAAGATACCTACCATTCACCTTACCCATACCCTCAAGATTTTAACAGACCTCTAGAAGTTCAATTTCCTATATGCTCCAGTGAAAAAGGTCCCAGCCTATCCAGCCTCTCCTTATAGCTCTAACCCTCCACTCCTAGCAACATCCTGGTAAATCTCTTCTGAACCCTCTCCAGTTTAATAATATCCCCCCTAATATGGAGTGACAAAACTGGAATGAGAATTGGTTAACAGAAAAGCAGAATGCAAATATATCCCTGGTGATGGGGTCCGTTTGCAAACCAAAGGAGTAGCCATGGGCACCCGCATGGGCCCAGGCTATGCCTGCCTCTTCGTAGGATATGTGGAACAGTCCATCTTCCGCAGCTACACTGGCACCACCCCCCCCTTTTCCTCCGCTACATCGATGACTGTATCAGCGCTGCCTCGTGCTCCCACGAGGAGGTTGAACCGTTCATCCACTTTACCAACACCTTCCAAATTCCCGACCTCAAATTCACCTGGACCGTCTCAGACTCCTCCCTCCCCTTTCTAGACCTTTCCATTTCTATCTCGGGTGACCTAATCGACACGGACATTTACTATAAACCGACCGACTCCCACAGCTACCTAGACTACACCTCCTCCCACTCTGCCCCCTGTAAAAACGCCATCCCATATTCCCAATTCCTTCGTCTCCGCCGCATCTGCTCCCAGGAGGACCAGTACAACCCAGATGGCCTCCTTTTTCAAGGACTGCAATTTCCCCCCAGACGTAGTCGACGATGCCCTCCACCATATCTCTTCCACTTCCTGCTCCTCCGCCCTTGAGCCCCGCCCCTCCAACCGCCACCAGGACAGAACCCCACTGGTCCTCACCTACCACCCCAC
>NC_057747.1:10704423-10767997 GCF_004010195.1 Chiloscyllium plagiosum | reverse complement strand
TCGAACTCAGCACTGCCTTCCTAACCTGCAATCTTCTTCCTGACCTCTCCGCCCCCACCTCCACTCCGGCCTATCACCCTCACCTTGACCTCCCTCCACCTATCGCATTTCCAACGCCCCTCCCCCAAGTCCCTCCTCCCTACCTTTTATCTTAGCCTGCTGGACACACTTTCCTCATTCCTGAAGAAGGGCTTATGCCCGAAACGTCGATTCTCCTGTTCCTTGGATGCTGCCTGACCTGCTGCGCTTTTCCAGCAACACATTTTCAGTTACTAGTCTGGAGCTACAAGTGTCAGTGCTCGGTTCACAACTGTTGACAATCTGCAGCAATGATTTCTTTGCATGGAGCAATTATGATAATTCCAAATTTGCTGCTGACAGGACTGTCTGGGAATTGAGGCATTGTGAGCAGGATTGTGGCATGGCAGATAGAAAGTAATGGGGATAAACATGAAGTTCAAAGAAAACAGAAAGACAGACTGTTTCTTAAATGGTGTGATGTTGGGAACTGCTGACATCCAAAGAGACCTGGATATCCTTGGTCGCCAGTCACTAAAAGTTAGTAAGCAATTAGCAAGTTAAATTGTATATTAACGTTCATTGTAAGGAGATTTGAGTACAGGAGTAAAGACATCTTAATGGAGCTGGAGCCTAGGCAAGACTGCACCTGAAGTATTGTGCATGATTTTGGTTCCCATATTTATAACGTTACACAGAGGGAGTGCAATGCAGGTTTCCCAGATTAATCCCAGGATGAGAAGACCAAGTTTGAATTTCCTCAAATTTTTGAGGAAAGAATGAGATTCCAGATATTCATCTGCCATGGTGGGATTTGAACCCAGGTCGCTGGAACATTACTTGGGTCTCTGCGTTAACAGTCCAGTGATAACACCATTCGGCCATCACTTCCCCACATAGATAGGATGTTCCCCGAGTGGTGAGTCTAAAATCAGAGGGTACACCTCCGGATGAGGAGCAGAATACAGAGGAATCTCTTCACTCAAAGGCTGGTGAATCTTTGCATTGCTCTACCCAGAAGGCTGGGGAAGCTCAATGATTATGTTCAGTCAATGCATTTCTGAAGACTAGTGACATCAAGGGATATGGAGATAGTCTGGGTAGGTGGCATTGAGTTAGATGATCAGTCATGATCAAAATGAATGGCTAGCCACCACAACGGGCTGAGTGGCCTCCTCCTGAGAAAGTATAGTGAACTTCATGCTTATGCACATTACATTCTATCTGCCATGACGTAGCCTATTCACTCAGCCTGCCTGATTGCAACAGATCTATGGCAACTCAAAGATACTTTGAAACGATAGTCAAATCGGCAGAGGTAGAACAATCTGGCTGTCGACGCAAAGATAGCAAATGTGTAAAAGGAGCAACAGTTGGCGTGGGTTTCTCTGACAATTCTGCCACAAACCTCCCAATAGCCTTCATTGCTCAGGACCCAGTAAGATCCCTCCCCTGATTTCTGAACATCTGTTTTAAGCATTGAATGATAAGCGCGTCCCCAACGTAAAAGAGGAAATAAGCTAGTCAGGAACAGACCTTGCAACCTCTTGTGGAAAAACTTGTTTTTCTGATTTTCATTGGGGAAATGTTTTTGAATGATAGCAATGTTAGTAAAGAAATTCTCAGTCCCCACCACCTCCCAGCCACAGAAAACCCAGGTTTTTCAAACCTATCACAAAATGACCACAGATAGCCAGATTCTATGACCACAAGTGGGATAGACTTCGAATCGTTCTTCAATGCTACAGCAATAGGCCACCACACCAATACATGAAGATCTGGAAGGTTCGGTCTTAACATTCACCTCTTGTATTTTACAAAGAGATACCTGGGACACAGTTCGACATGAAAGCAGAAGTACAACCCAAGTACACAAGGTTAGGTAATTTCCAAAACGATTCAAGGCATGTTTTCTGTGGCTGGGAGGTGGTCGGGACTGAGAATGTTTTTACTAACATTGGGGAAATGTTTTTGAATGATAGCAATAAAAATCAGAAAAACAAGTTTTTCCACAAGAGGTTGCAAGGTCTGTTCCTGACTAGCTTATTTCCTCTTTTACGTTGGGGACGCGCTTATCATTCAATGCTTAAAACAGATGTTCAGAAATCAGGGGAGGGATCTTACTGGGTCCTGAGCAATGAAGGCTATTGGGAGGTTTGTGGCAGAATTGTCAGAAAAACCCACGCCAACTGTTGCTCCTTTTACACATTTGCTGAGCGGCATTACGAGATCTTCAGTGGGCAGTAGCGAGTTGATTTGATTTATTTATTGTCACATGTATTTTGTTCCAAAATACAGTGAAGTGTGTTGTATAGAGTCGTCCTCTCCGGCAGCAATTAACAGGGATTATTGCTTGTTGAATGACTGACTAACATCACAACTCTGCTCACTAATATTCTGTTTCCTATTTCACCAAACATGCCAAATTATCTCCATGTGAAAAACTCTCAACAAGAAAACCAGAATGGATTCATGGTAAATTTAGCTCACCCTTTGGTCCAAAGAATTCCATGTTGGACCACCAGGTACCAACATCTCAGGACATGTTCCATGGGCACCCTACATTCATGGGCTTTGGCGTTCAAGTGCCAGCCTCATGGCATAACTCTGAGCCACTGAAGAGGACATTTCGGTACTTCAATGCTGCAATAGCAACTGCCATTGTAATGCTGGATAAAGGACACCGTGTGCTCAGAGACATGCACCCAGCTCAGAAACTGGAATCCCCAGAGCCTTCACTGACTGTCATCATGTCTACCCACTCTGAGCCTAACTGGATTCTCACTGCATCCCTGCCTTGCGTTGCCTTTTTTCACTTTGTCCCATCATCTAGAGATACGAGGTTTGAATACTTTCATCTTGCTTTGCCCATTTAGCACAGAAGTAAATCCAGGAAGTTCCTCGTGGTGGTCAGCAGGCCTCAGTCAAGTCAAGGGGCACAGCCTTTGGTCTGGGGGAGAGTCTTAGTGCTGTTAGGCAAGGGCAGCCTCCAATACCAGTCCAGGGGTTTGGACATGGTCACTCAGCCAGTTGGCACAGTCACAGTCAGGATAGTCTTCAGTTAAGAGGTGAGGAGCTGAATGTTGGGTCGCCCAACACCCAGGCAGACTCTTCTGCCTGTTGTGGGTTCTGAAAAAAGAGTAAGGCAGGTATTATGGGAGATGAAAGTGGGTGGCAAAGCTTTTACCTTTGGTGCAAGTGGTGTTCTGAGTGAGTGAATAGGCAATACAGAGGGCAGGTAGGTTTAGTGGTGTTAGGAGTTGGGCTGGATGATAGTGTTTGAGGGAAGATGTTGCTGGTCATAACGAGAGTGGTTGAGCCTTGTTGAGAGGTGAGTAAAGTCGCAGAGATGGAGCAAATAAGGTATTGGAAAGAACCCAGTGCTACTCAAATTGGCAGAGCAAAGAAGGACATTGACTTCCTCCAAGGTAGCTGAGACTGCACTGGCCTGGTGGCATCATTTGGTGTCAATGCCTCCATTTCGTATCCTGAGGGAAGAGGACACCCAGCCTGTGTACCATCCTGTCCAGCTGGACATCCATGTCCCTGCCTTCAAAGCAGGGCAACAATTTCCCCATCTACCATGTCGGAGGTAAACATCACAAACCGTGCAGGGCACCTCTGGACTGAGAGTGCTTGCCCAGCTACACAATGGCCTTTCAAAGATGGCACCAGTGCAAGGAATACTGGTTTATTCCAGTGAGTGGTCATTTGTTCTGGGTACTGCACATGGCTAGATGGTGCTAGAATCAGGCAAGAGGGACGGCATAGGGACAGGGTAGATGGGTATAGTAAAATACGATGAAAAAACTTGTTAAGCCTCGTGGCTAAAAGAATTCCTCCAAAAACAACTCAATGCAACTTACACTTAGCCAAAAAAAAAGAGAAGTAAGGTTCAGCCCCATGTTTCTGAACCATGGAGCAGATTGTAATTTGGGGAAAAGTGATGGACAGAGAATGGGGATCTATAAACCAACAGGGTCAAAGCTGACAAACCATTGTTGCCTCCTCCCAGCAGGTATTGGATTCCCAAATCTCATAAAAGGATTCTGACAAGAACTCCACCTCAAAGCTGACCGGAATTAGAAAGGCATCACATATCAGTTCACCAATAAAGGTTCACAGAAACAGAAAATGGCAAATTGAGGGTGGGCTGGGAGGAAAATACAATTAATAGTAGGGGCCTAGATAGTGCTGTAGAACAGAGAGATCTAGGCGTTCAGGTACATAATTCTCTGATATTTGTGTTACAGGTATACAGGGTGGTTAAGGTGTCACTTAGCATGCTTGTCTTCATTGCTCAGACTTCTGAGTCCAGGAGTTGGGACATCATGTTGAGTTTGTACAAGATGTTGGTGAGGCCACTTTTGTGTCAAATTCTGGTCACCCTGTTGTAGGAAGGATATTATTAAACTGGAGAGGGTTCAAAAAAGATTTATCAGGATGTTGCTGGAAATGGAAAGTTAGAGTTATAAAGATAGGCTTAATAGGCTGGGATTTTTCTTCACTGGGGTGTCTTTTCCCTATGGTGGGGGAGATCAAAACTAGGTGAGAGGAGGAAGATTTAAAAATAACATGAGGGGCAACTTTTTTTTAAAGACACGGAGTGGTTACTGTGTGGAATGAACTGCCAGAGGAAGTGGTTCAAATGAGTACAGTTACAACGCTTAAAAGACATTTTTATATGAATAGGAAAGGTTGGGAGGGTATGGGCCAAGCATAGGTAGGTGGGACTAGTTTGGTTTGGGAACATGGTCAGCATGGACTGGTTGGACCGAAGAGTCTGTTTCCGTGCTGTCTGACTCTATGGCCAGTCAGGATTGGAGTTGCACCTTGGGGCAAGGGTTTGCCAGCTTATCCTCATGAAACAAGGAAGGAGCAGGAGTGCTACTCCTGGCCCACAGGAATTCCACTCAATCACTTTTCCCACAGTTGGCTGCTTCTGCCCATTCCCAAGACTGGCTTGTCGGGATTCGATCCTTGTAGATTAAGAAATTAAAATACTTGGGCAAGGTCATGAGTGTAATTGGACTGTGACTTTAAGTTGCAAGTTAGGCTCTCAACTGCCTGCATTTGGAGTCCTGGCCAATTTCAGTGGGTGGACATTGAATGATAACAGGTAAGAGCAGGCATCTTGTGTTGTGTGAATTTTGTCCAAGAGATTGGGTTCAAAACAGACTGGTCTAGGAGAAAGCAAACCGGAGAACCTCAAGCTTTGGTGTCTTTGTAACACTGCTCATTACATGTTGTGATTAAATACCACAATACAGGGTAATCAGAGATCATTCTGGTGTTACATTATTGAAAGACAATTCCATAAACCCAACTACACTAATTGGTCTACTCGCATGCTACATGTTACTAACATTCATATCGCTAGACTGCACACTTCAGCCTATCACTGTTTTACCCTCTCCTCTCCTCCTTGCCTTAATCATGCCCACACTGTGCTATTTATGCCCACTGAAGAGCAGCTCACTGATGTCATCGTAAAGTCACTCCACACTGTTATACAACAGGGTTTACACAAACTGTTGTGCCAGTGCAGATGACTTTAAACATTTCCAAGCTCCATTTCCACTGAGCAGAGGGGTTGAACATATATCCCAATGACCAACACTGCCCCCCCCCCAACCCCCACCCCCATCCCCCCACACCAAAATGCAACATGTTCTTTCAATCTCATTAATGGGGGCAAGCAAAGGGAGACCTAAATTCTCCAGGTTTTTTTGTTGAAAAGGTAATTCCCTCACACCCTGGTCACCAGCCTTTATGACGGGGACAACTTATTTGTTAACAGTTTGCACTTGGAAGAGTTTACATTTCTCTCATTAGTCACACTTTGCATTATTATTCACTGGCAGCTCAGGGTGGTTACATCCTTCCCCATACAGAATGCAGACCTTTATTAGAAAGCTGGAGTCTCCACAAATTATTACTGATAAAGACAGAGCTCAATTGAACTTCTAAAGAGCATCTAGTGGAAACAGTGCATAGGGAACAGCGGAATTACAAATTAAATATTAGGGTCATAAAAGTGGAGTTATTTGGTAAAAGTACAGAGAGATTTACCTGACTCTGACAGCTGCTGAAACTTAAAATTTGGGAACTGAGAACCTGCAATACAAGGTGTGACCTTCAATTGTTTCTGACCATAGATGGTGAGGGAACTCAAAAAATCTACGAGTTCTTCCATGGATTTTTCTTCTTGTTTCTCCAGTTCCTTATCGCACCTAATGAGGGAGTAAAGTTCAAATCAGAATTGATCATCTTGAAACAAAATACAAAGATCTAAGCTGCTGGTGAGAGATTTTTATTGGGGTTTTGAATACAAACAAACAGAGGGAGCTACTACAGTTGCAAAACACCTTTTCTCTCTATTCCTTTGTCTGAAACCCCTCTCTAAGTTTGACCATTGAAAACTCCACAGAAGGCACGATTGACACAAATGGAGAGTTCTTAATTATGAGTCTGAAAGTACATTGCTGTCTCTAGAAAAAGAGAATTCAGTTAGCCTAACTGATCCAAAGTGAAACTCAAAACTAATACAACGTATTTGATAAGTGACTTCCACCACAGACTGGCTTTTTAACGATCTGTATTTTTCACAGAATTTAGTTGGCTAAAGTTCTTTTCAGATAACTCTCCATAGGGTTTTAAGTATTTTAAAGGTTTGAATGGAGGGGCGTGAAAATTTCACATGAAGGGCAATTTAATGATACTGTGGCTTTAAGAAGTGTATTTTGTTCATTTTTGCTTAAGGAGAGGTTCTAAGGTAGAAATGATGAGCAGTCTAACAGAGCCAATACAGTAAACAGCTGGTGAAGCCTTGGATTTTTTTCAAAAAGTTGGAACAATAGAAGCAGCCTGAATGGGTGGATCAAGGTCTCACAGAACCCAGAGTTTTAGGTTTCAGTTTATAGCAGCAGGGTTAGAAGCTGCAGTAAATCTCTCCCAGCTGCTACACTCTCTGAATTTTTCTTGCTGCTTTTTCCCTCCCGGGCTGCTGGAGTTGCATGCGAGACAATCTGTTTTCTGAACTTGTCTTTTGCCAAGGGTATGTTTATAGAATGGAACAATTGATTAGTAATAGTTAATATATCTATTATTCTGTTAAGATTTCCAATCCAGTTAAGTTATTCCAATTCCTTCTTTCTTTTGTTGTATTTTAACTATAATGAATAAATGTGTTGTTTTAAATCCAATAGTTTGACCAATCGAATTACATCTGGGACACAATGCCTTACATTCACCTTTAAAACAAGAAAAAGTTAGAGTCTAAAATAGAAGTTGCTGGAAAAGCTCAGCAGATCTGGCAGCACCTGTGAAGAGAAATCTCTGAGGAGCTTACACATTAACTTTGATTTCTCTGCTGAGCTTTTCCAACAATTTCTGTTTTTGTTTCTGATTTGCAGTGTCCGCAGTTCTTTCAGGTTTTTTTAAAGTTAGGGTCTAGATTATCTTAATATTTTGAGGGGGTTTGGTCTGGTCCACAACACAACTGAATAGTTTTGTGCATGGTTGAGGACGCTTTATTTTTGCAATGCACTAGTTTTTTAATGGTTACCTTGAGCAGTATGGCTGAATGGTTTTGGATGCAGAGCCATATTCAGCCATATAACTGGCAGGATCACTGCCCTTTTAAACTTAAATCTTGTTGAGGTCAGCACAGAAATGTGAATCAGCTCACCCCTCCCAAGTTGGTCATCATAGATTGGGTAGATATACTTACCCAAGGAGCAGGTTGGTTAACAGTTGATAACCATCAGCACTTTCAAAATCAGCGAATAAGTCTGGAGAAACTTGATAAGAGTCTTTCACAAAGCAAAGCACGTGGACTGCTGCTTGAGCTGCCTCATACACCGATGACTTGTCTGCCATTGCAGACAAATTCTGAATGCACTTCTTTATACATTCACTGTCTGTATAAAATACAAATCTATTAGCTTTTCATGCCACATATAACACATAGAAGTTATACATCAGCAAAAGATGCAATGTTTAATTCACTAACGATTCTTTGGAAGGTGAGGACTGCAGATGCGAGAGATCAGAGTCGAAAAATGTGGCACTGGAAAAACACAGCAGGTCAGGCAGCATCCGAGGAGCAGGAGAGTCGATGTTTCAGGCATAAGACCTTCATCAGGATGATTCATCACTGGACTATTGATCCACAGGCCCAACTAATATTTTGGGCACCTGGATTCAAATCCCAGCCTGGCAAAAGGATGGATTTTGAATTCAATGAAAGTCTGGAATTGAGAAACTAACGATGACCATGAAACCACTGTCAATTGTCGGAAAATGCCATCTGGTTCTCTAATGTCCTTTAGAGAAGGAAATGGCCATCCTTACCTGGTCTGGCCTACATATGACTCCAGACCCACAGCAAGGTGGTTGACTCTTAACTGCCTCTGGGCAATTAGGGATGGGCAGCAAATGCTGGCCTAACAATGATGCTTTCGTCCCATGAATTAATTTTTAAACAACTGATACCACCCATCCAGCAACCAGTTGTTCACTTGACAACAATCCACTGGTTGGTTTGCTCCAAGATATCTCACCTTTAACATTTAACTTATTTGTAACAACTTGTACCCGAATTACCCATTAAACCCACAGCAGAAAATTAAGTTTGGCTTGGTGTACCCTTTTCACAAAACAGCAATCATCAGTGATTGACTGCCAATCTCTCCAGTCCAGAAAACTAACTTTTCAGGGTATCAAGTCTCCTTTCTACAAGTGGTGAATCGTTATTGGAGATTTTAAAAATGTCACATATTTAATAACAGTTCTGTTTTTGCCATCTTACTTTACTGTCTTTTAATCCAGTCTCTCCCTTTATTTCTCTCTTTGTACTAGATTTGACATTGAATTCTCTCACTCAAATTCACCCTCACCAATGACTCCTTTTCTTTATTTCTCACTTGTTCAATCACAAAACACAGCACCAGGTTAGAGTCCAACAGATTTATTTGAAATCACAAGTTTTCAAAGCGTTAGCCCTTCACCTCACGAAGGAGCTCCGAAAGTTTGTGATTTCAGATAAACTGGTTGGACTATAACCTGGTGTCGTATGAATTCTGACTTTGTCCATCCCAGTCCAACACCAGCACCTCCACATCCTTAAATCACATGAGTCAACAGGATTGCTAGAACAAAGCTGGGGGCCTCAGATATAAGGCAATCATTCGTAATTCTGACAGAACATTTAAAAGAAACATCATTGTGCAAAGAGCACTTAAAATATGGAACTCGCTCCCATGGGAGTTATCGAAGCAAAATTCACAGATGCACTTAAGATGAAGTTCAGCAAATGTGTAAGCAGGGTGGGAGCAAACGTTATGCTGACAGAGTTAGGAGGAGAAGGGTGGGAGGTGGTTCATGTGAAGTATAACCCCTGACACGGATGAATTTGGCTGAAGGGCTTCTCTTGGCTGCACGCTCGATATAATTCAACAGACATTCTCAACTCTGAATATGCTTGATGTATAATGGTATTAGGACTCGACAGGAGAAACGCAGGAAGAATGTTCTTGATGACGAAAGAGTCCAGAACCAGGGATACGGGATAAGCCATAAGAGGTCAGGAGAAAGTTCTTGCCTCAATGTTGAAGCTGTGGAATTCTCTGCACAGAAAGTGGATGAGGACAAAACATTGGATGCTTTCAAGAAGGTTCCAGATATTAATCTGAGGGCTAAAGGGATCAAAGGGTATGGGGACAAAGCAGGAACTTGGTACAGATTGGATGATCAGCCATGAATAGTGGAGTAGACTCAAAGGGCTGAATGGCCTCCTCCTATTCCTTTTTTCTCTCTATCCATAGAAAAAGAGTCAGAGGCTCTGCTGTTCGATAATTGACATCAAAGCTAAGTCCCATGAGAGGTGCAGGCATGGGGAGATGATTGGCCCAGTGACATTGTGTTTGACAGACAGATATCTACACACTGCATCAAAGATTTACAACTGTTTTACTCTTTAACTATAGTTCAACACAAGGAGCAGTTTCACCTTTCTCTCTTGGATCTTTCACTTATCGAGAATCCAACACTCTCACTGGGGACAAACCCCAACTCTTTCTAAAACTTCTTTTAAAAGATTAAACCACAAACACGTCACCTTGGTCACTAATTATATTAACCTATTATACACACTGCCCACCAAGTTCATGAATAACAAAAAGGAACGATGGAGGAGATTAAATTAAAATGGTGTTGGAGGGGGGAACCCTACCTTTTTTTTAGCTCCGTAACATTGCATTTTTATGTTTCAGTGAGAGAAATCTTGTTAAAACTGATCTACTAATCCAAATTGCAGTCTGGGATCTGACATATTGAGTAATAATATCAGTTGAGATCATCATTTTCAGATATACGATCACTGGAGGTTTTCAGACTAGGATTGATAGATTTTTATTAGTGAAGATATCAGAGTTTATGGATAGGGACTGGTAAAAGGAAATAAAATCCAGGTCAACCATGGCCAATGAGACTGGTAAAGCAGACATGAAACAGCTGAGTGACTGGTTAGAGTGGAATGAACTGCCAGAGGAAGGGCAGCACGGTGGTTCAGTGGTTAGCACCGCTGCCTCACAGCACCAGGGACCCAGATTAGATTCCAGCCTTAAGAAACTGTCTGCATGGAGCTTGCTCAGTTTCCCCATGTCTGTGTGGGTTTCCTCCAGGTGCTCTGGTATCCTCCCACAGTCCAAAAATGTGCAGGTTAAGTGGATTGGTTATGCTAAATTGCCTGGAGCATCCAGAGATGTGTAGGTCAGGTAGTTAGCCATGGGATATGCAGGGTTACAGAGACTGGGTAGAGGGTTGAGTCTGGGTGAGACGTTGTTCGGAGGGTCAGTGAGACTTGATGGGCTGAATGGCCTGTTTCCACGCTTTAGGAGTTCTATGAAGTGGTGGATGTGGGTACAGTTACAACATTTAAAAGACATTTGGATAAGTTCATGAAGAGGAAAGGTTTGGAGGGATATGGGCCAAGTGCAGGCAGGTGGGACTAGTTTAGTTTGGGATTATGGTCGGCATGGACTGGTTGGACCGAAGGGTCTGTTTCTGTGCTGTGTGGCTGCTTGCCTTTTTGAACCAGATATGAATCTCGCATGGACCAGAACATCCCAAGCACTGATCCCAGCTACTAAAGCAGCTCCTTCCAATGCTACAAAAGGCTGGAGATACAGACCATAAATTTTCCATTTAATCCCTGTGCAGAATCCCGATCCAGAATCTAGAAATCTCACACATGCATAGCATTGTGTTTCATCAGTTTTTTTGTGTATTTTATTTTTTTTTTTATTTGCTCCAGAGCTACATAGGCATGATACTGGTTTCTAAATCAGAAACTGGTTTATAGAGCGCTGTTTTCACATTGCCCTGAAAGTACAAAATGTTCTGCTCCATGCTTCCAGGAGTTTCTCAGATCACTTTAGCTCTGAGTCAACTTAAGCTTCACCAATCAAGCAGAGTGTGTCTGACTAAGAAACACGGGTGCCTTTAAAGGTCAAAGTATTTTTTTTCCTTAGGAACCGCCAATTCACCCATGTCACTCAAATTTAAATTAACAAATTACATGCTCTCTTCACCCGAGGTAATGAAACCATAACAAAAGGGAAGGGCAGGGAATGGAGGAAAGGTTAAGTTGGAAGTGGACCTCAGCTTATTATTTTTCCTGTAAAGTCACCACCATATCATGCTGCTCATTCAAAGAACAATTCACAAACGTGGCCCATCAGGGGCAGAGGAACAATAACAAAGAGGGGAGTGTAAAGAAAGATGGGAGGGGGGGAACCTAAATTAAAATGGAGTGGGAGGGGGACAAACCCACCCCTCATATCTTGTAATCGATTATTCATAGATGTTATTACATATCTGTGGAGGAGATTGGACTTGAACTCAGGCCACCTAGCTCAGAGAAAAGGCCAACACCAGATATTTTCCGATCAACGTGCTCAGAAACTTTACTACCCAGCTACAGGGTCGTTGGAACAGGCTCCGCTGAGCATCACCTGCTATCGATTAACATCCTGCTCTACTCTACGGTTTCAGGTGACACAGTAGCAGTGTCCCTGCCTCTCAGCCAAGAGGCTGGGGTTTAACTCCCATCTGATCTATCACTGAACAGGTTGACTGAAAATCTCCTGCTTTATCCTTAAAGGGACCTGCATTTCCAACTACCATAACAATCCAAGCCAACACTGCATGGATGAGGATTCACAGTAGCTGGTAGACAGTAAATTCCAAATAGTAAATCTAAAATAGAGTCTCAGTAACAGTGTCCACAAAACTACCATTGATTGTTGTAGGAACCCAATTGATTCAATTACATCCTTTGGGGAGGGAAGTCTGGTGTCCTTATTTGGTCTTGCCTACATGTGATTCCAGGCCCACTGCAACATGGTTGACTCTCTCTAAAATGGCCCAGCGAGACAAACACCAAGGACAGCTAGGGGTGAGCAACAAACATTTGCCTTTCCAGTGATGCCCATACCTCATGAAGTTAAAAAAAAACATCGGTAAGGAAAGACAATAGAGTCACTAATATATTTTGACTCTCTGAACAAAATCAAACTTCGATGAGACATTCATCAGAAATTGGGACTCCACTTATAGTCACTTTTTATGCAAGAGTAAACATAAATAAAACACAAGTTTTATTTGTTAAACAATTCCTAGAAATATATGTATTATCGTCATAATAGTCATAAATAAAAGTGTGCACGCACCGTGTAAGTATCTGACAATATTTTTAGTTGGTGTTTTTGAGATGGCCTTCAGCACATGACCTGTATATGTTCTCCAGGATGAGTTGCACTGATCCCACTGGGAGGCCACTGCTAAAATCAGACACCTGAGGTCATTGGTTTGCACCATTGCCTCTACAGCAGAGACCTGGCTGCACAAATGCAGCATGATCTGAAAGAAAGCAAGCAAAGTCAATTACACATTTCAGAATCATAGAAGGTATAAAAGCAAAAGATGCATCTTAACTACAGATATTCAAGTGTGCGTTCTTTTGTCAAGCATGGCTACTGAAGGAATAGAAACCGCAGCTCACCATGAACTTACAAAACAAGCAAAGAAGAACTGTAATGTAGAACTGTTAGCTTTTGTCTTTATTTATTTCTCTATCTTTGGACCTAATCTATTTTAGTACCGAAGATAGCGCAATGTTTCGTGACATTGTACACTTTTCAGTGTACTGTACTTTTGTACACATGACAATAAAACTTAATTCTAATTCAAATTCTAAATGTCACTTTTCACCGCACTCCTGTATTTTTGTACTTGAATACACATGACAATAAACTCAATTCTAATTCTAAATGTCAGTTTGTGTGCAGTCATATTGGACTTAATTAGTTTGTACACATCAGACAACATCTTTGGTGGTGCAATACCAGTCCTGTAGTTTTCTCTAGTCTTCATCGATTATAGTTTGATTTTATATTCAGATTGTGGTTAGCCAAACGTTTTTCAGGATTAGGAGTGATTATATGGGATTGTCGAGGAGAGAGTTCCATAAACAAAACTGTCCATCTTCTTAAACTAAATGCCAAACTCAAATTTTCCCAACTACTTGAAACAAAAAATATAATAGATTTTCAAGACTTACTTCCAGACAGAGTCATAGACAGTCCTACAGCACTGGCCCTTTGGAACAAACTGGTCCATACCAACCAAAATGTCCACCTACACTAGTTGACGAATATTGTAAATTTGCCACATGAATTATTTGTTTAAATACTTTGTGCTTGTCCCTTTTTTCAGAATTAAGAAATGTGATCCTCCATAATTAACAGCCCAATAGCAAAAACTCACAACTTGAGGTAACACAGAGAGAGAGTTTCCACCTTCACAGTGTGTGCACTGACGTTAATGGTCTCGAGTGGGTACCAATCCACAATGCCCATTATATGCCAGGTGCTGCCTTGAAAAGCTGGCCCTTTAAAGCTTCTGAATATTAAAAAAAAATTGAAAACTGGCACTAAAATGGACATTTCCAACTGGGAAAGTGAAGATAGGAAATCCTACATAGAAATGTTTCAAACTAACAGCAACACAGACACCAATTCCAGACCAGGTTTCAATAGGAGAACCAGTTTTAACTCCTCGTTCATACAGACCAGGTGAAGATGGCAGTGTTAAGTATACTGTGGGAAGCTGAGAGGTTGGTTAGCTCAGTTGGTTGGACAGCTAGTTTTCAAGGCAGAGTGATGCCAACTGGAGTTCCCGCACCAGCTGAGGATACCATGAAGATAACCTTTTCAACCTCTCCTCCTGCCTGAGGCATGATGACCCTTAGCTTAAACCACCACCAGTCGTCTCTCTCTCTCTCGCTCTCTCTCTCTCTCTAATGAGAGAGCAGTCCTCTGGGACTATGGAGACTTTACCTTTACCTTTACCTTTATTTTAAATATACAATGTACAAAGCTGCAGGGACTGAATTACAAAGTAAAAGCATGCGGATATTTTATCTTTTGTCTCTTCTGAATGTAATTTCTTCACTATATAAGCAATATAAACCTTTCCAGTTGGCAATGAATTGAAGGCGTAAGGGTAATTGCAACTTACATGGGTTACAGTTTCCTGAAATATTGTGCTGCTATCCTGTGTCTGTGATTCCATTGTTCCAGACCCTCGTTTGGATGAGAAAGCAAAAAGGTGCAGACATTTTAAAAGAATTAAGTTCAGTCCTGTTTTCACAATACATCTCAGTGTTTCCTAAAGATAGAAGAGGGGGGGACAAGAAAAATCAGGAATATTTATGTTACTGGGTGAAGGATGTTTCATTTTATGTTATTCTGCATTATTGAGCATATACTGGAGTTGGACAATTCTGGCTGATTAAATATTAATTATTGACCCCCTCAAAGGCCAGCATATCCTTCCTTATTTCTGACCTCAAACCTGATTACAACGATCCAAATGCAGTCTGTTTAAAATCTAATACAGCCTCAGCAGTACATCACTGCTCTTAAATTCTAGCCCTTTTGAAAGGAATGCTTACATTGCATTTGCCTTCCTTATAGCCAACTGAATCTGCATATTAACCTTAAGAAAATCTGAACTAGGATTCCTAAGTCCTTTTATGCTTCAGATTTCTGAAGCCACTTAGAAAATAGCCCATGTCTCTATTTGTCCTAACAAAGTGCATGACCTCACACTTTCCCACATTGTATTCCATCTGGCACTTCTTTGCCCTGTCTCCTAGCCTGTCCAAGTCCCTCTGCAGCCTCTCCACTACCTCAACACTACCTGTTCCTTCACCTATCTCTGTGTCATCTATAAACTGAACAATAATGTCCTCAGTTTCTTAAGCCAGATCATTAATGTATAATGTGACCAGTTGTGGTCCCAACACTTTGAACCCCTTCAGAACTACACTGGTCACTAGCAGCCATCCTGAAAAAGACCCCTTTAACCCCACACTCTGCCTTCTGCCAATCCTCTATCCAGGCCAGCACCTTATCCTGAACACAATGGACTCATCTTATTTAGCAGCCTCCTCTTTTGCAGCATGTTAAATGCCTTCTGGGAATCCAAATAGATCACATTCGTTAGCTCATGTCTAAATTGCTTCTTAATTCCTCAAAGATTTCTCATGGATTTGCCAGGTATGACTTCCCTTTGACGAAGCAGTGCTGACTCGGCCTTATTTTACCACGCACTTCAAAATACTCCGCAATCTCACCTTTAATAACGGCCTCTAAAATCTTACCAACCAATTTGATTTCTGACCTGAGTCTCATGTTTTCTACATTTTATTTGTGGTAATTGCAACCATAAGTTGATTTTGAAATAATGATTACTTTTGTCTGTACTTCTTAATATCTCTTCTACCTAGTCCTCCTTCATTTGCTGCGACTTACTTGTAACAGTTGCATTGTTGGACTCGAAACCAGTAATCCAGGCATTTCAATCCTGCCATTGCACTTTGAGAATTTTAATTAAATTGAAAGCAAACAGCTCTGATTAATAACATCTTTAAAAAAGTAGATTACATGTAATTATCCTCTGAAATCAAACCTGCAATGGCTCAAGAAGCCAGGGGCATAACTTGGGATGGACATAAATGCTAGCAATGCCCAGCTTCCAAAAAGCTAATAAATAAAACGGGAAAGTTCAAGATTTGTGAACCATTCCTCTGATAATGCTGATCTTTAAAGTAATTGCCAACACATTTCAACTGTTCTATATTAAAAACATTGCACAGGGCTTGTAAAAGCATGATAAAAACACATGTCAAATAAAATGCAACTCAGTAATACACTTCCTTCGTACACTGCCTCCAGAGTTGAAAGCTATAAATCTTAATCGAGACCTGGTTCAAGTTGAAAGCTCACATATAATCAGGAGGAGATATTTCTCAATTAGTTGCTTCATGTGGAATTTCGCCATCGTTAAACTGACAGCCCAAGGATACAGATATTATCACCAGCATCTAACAAATGAGTGATGAGCACCTCCTATAGGTTGGCAAAAGAGCTACACCATCAACACATTCTTTCTGTTAAAAGAAAACCAGAATGTATGCTACACTTTTTGGCAGCTCCTCAAAGCCTCTCCTGCCTGGTTTGAAGCCAGAAATACCACCGAATACAAAGGAGATAATATCACAGCAGGAAATAAAGCTACCGGACAAACAGAATACTATCACTGTTCCTTTTGCCTCGTTATTCCACTAACATTATTTCATGGATTTGTGTGTGACTTGCATTTCTTCATTTTTAAACAAAGCATTTAGAGTGTAATAGGGCTGTAAGCTTTGGCTGGTATGCGCTGCAGTACACCTGGCCTTTAATTTTGCTTGTACTGTTCAAATATGTTTCCCAACAACAACATGTGCAGGATATGTACTTCCTGAATAATGGCGTTAGCTTCTTTATCAAGGGAAGATAGGAGAAGCTGACAGATAAATGGAGTTGGGACCACAACCAGATCAGTCACAATCATATCAAATGGCAGAGCAGGCTCGATGGGCTGATTGGCCTAATCTTGCTCCTCAGTCCAATGTTTCTACAATAAGTACCATCAAAACACCATTACAACTGTGTCCTTTTTATTACATGCGCACACCACCCATCCTTCAGGAGACACTTCCCAATTTAGAGACTTGATTCATGCAACACCTTTCATGTCCCAAAGGACCACTTCTGAAGTATAGCCGTTGCTACTTTGTAGGTAAACAGGGGGCTCACAGTCCACTGGTTGATTCCATAAACAGCAATAAAGAAAAACTGACTAGTTAAGTTAAATGCAGTGCAAACAGAGTTAAATATTGGCCAGAGGCACTGGGAGAAATGTAATGTGATATTTTATGTTCATCTTAATGGACAGATGGCCTGAAGGTTACCACTTTTCTCCTCTAAAGCAGCCTCTCCAACAATTCTGCACTCTTACAGAACTGCGCTATAGCAACAGCTTTAAATATGTGTTCAAGTCCTAAATGGGGCCTGAACCCTAATTTTCTGGTTCAGAAGCTAACATCTTCATGAAATGCAAGTGCACAAATGGGAAGCACCATTCTCAATATAAACACCTCTATCATTTCAATCCCAGAGTATTTAATCTTTAGTTATCTAATAAAAGAATGATTTGCATTTAAATAGCAGCTTTCAGAGCTTCAGGACACCCTAAAGCACCTTACAGCTAACAAAGTACTTTTGCAGTTCTTACTGATTTTGGGTGAAGATAAATCTTGTCCATGACACTAAGAAACATGTCCTGCTTCTCCTCAAAATAATACCAAGCTGAAGGTCCTTTATTTGATGTCTCGATAAACCTCAAAGACAGAACACCAACAATGCTACATTCAAGTATTAATCTAGATTCTGTGCTCGGGTTGGGACTCAAACTTCCAACCTTGTGATTTTGAGGCAAAAGTGGTTCGAACGAAGCCACAGCCAACAAGTTGGTATTTTTAGTTCAACCACTGAGTTACCTTTCAATGAAAAACATTTTGACTGCTCATCACTAACTGATGTAATTTTATAACAAATAAACTTATCCAGCAAATGAACCTGAAGGCAAACATATACTCTAACTTGTTATGGATTTACATAAAAGGCATAACATGATCAAAAAGTGTAGTGCTGGAAAAGTACAGCCAGTCAGGCAGCATTCGAGGAGCAGGAGATTTGACGTTTCAAACATAAGCTCTTCATCAGCTAGTCATTCCTGATGAAGAGCTTATGCTCAAAACGTCGACTCTCCTGCTCCTTGGATGCTGGTTGACCTGCTGTGCTTTTCCAGCACCACATTTTTTGACTGATCTCCAGCATGTGCAGTCGTCACTTTCTCCCATAAAAGGCCGAACAATGAAGTATGAACTTTTGTTATGAAGAATCACTCGAATAGGACTTCCCCATAAAAATAAACACAGTAATAAGTTCACTTTTCCACTTACTGAGTCAGCTACTGTTAATAGATGAATAGTTTTCAGTAACTGCCAGCCCTCACTGCTTCCCACATCTTGGTTCCATTGAAGGAACTCCTCAACAATCGATCGTGCTTCATCTGTCACAGGAAAATTATTTTTAATTATTAAATACTGTATCACTTGAATGAATATTTGGTGTGTTTCCAAAAATCAACAGACTTTCCCCTTATAAAAGATGAGAGTAGGAAGCTTTGCAGAGTTTCTATTTAGTTGAAACTTTATTGCTGGAACAGCACAGCAGGTCAGGCAGCATCCAGGGAACAGGAGATTCGACGTTTCGGGCACAGGCCCTTCTTCAGGAATGACTCATTCCTGAAGAAGGGCCTGTGCCCGAAACGTCGAATCTCCTGTTCCCTGGATGCTGCCTGACCTGCTGTGCTGTTCCAGCAATAAAGTTTCAACTTTGATCTCCAGCATCTGCAGACCTCACTTTCTCCTCGAAGAGTTTCTATTTAACAAAGAGGACGTAAACTCTCAAACATTGATTAAGCAAATTTTGACATGTCATCAGTTGTTAAAAATCAATTGCGACTGTATCAGATTTTAAACACTGATGGGGCTGTGACCAGACCAGGTTTGCAGGAATCCATATAATACCGACAAGGATTAATACCTACAGTACAACATCCATGTTAAAAATGAAACAGGTGTTTATAAACCACCACACATTGAGGATTACCACCTTTCTGTGGCAAAACTGTGGTGGTTTATAAACTTTTATAGGTTGGCATAAAAGCTATTGACTGGCAAATTCTATCTTGCACTTTCCTATTCACTGGCAAGCTTCACTCTAAGGATATTGGAATAAATCAACTCTTCTGAAATAGTGTGTCCAATTCGCGGTATGGCATTTCAGGTTGGATGTGAAGGCTACCAGGAAAGTGCAAGGAAGGCTTAGGAGAATGGTTCCAGGGATGAAGAACATCAATTACTTGGAGAGAATGGAGAAGTCAGAATTGTTCTTCAGTGAGTACGGGAAGGTGAGAGAAAATTTGAAAGACACATTCAAAAATCAAGAGGGGTCTGGACAGAGGAGATGGACACAATCTGTTTCTATTGGGCCAATATCAAAATCCAGAGGATACATATTTAAAGCGACTGAAAGAAGAACTAAAGAGAAAACTTGCTTTTTTTTAAAAAAAGCACTCAGCAAGTGCTTACAATCTCATATGCCTGGCAGGATAATGGGGAAGATTAAATTGTAACTTTCAGAAGGGAAATAAGGAGGGACAAAATGAAGGGCAACAACAAAGGCAGGGGAGTAGGGTTAGCTAAACTGGTCTTGCAGAGAGCCAGCACCGGTTTGACAGGCTGAATGCTCTCCTTCTGATTCGATTTATTATTGTGACAAGTACCTAAGTGCAGCAAAAAGTTTTGTTTTGCGGGCAGTATAGGCAGATCATAACATACAAAGAACGCAGAGTGAGTGAACAGAGTGAGCAATACGAATTTATGGCTGCAAAGAAGGTGCACAAAAAGCAAGATCAACATTAGATTTGAAACTCGAGAGGTCTGTTCAGCAGTCTAATATCAGCGGGGAAGAAGCTGCTCTTGAACATGTTGGTACGTGTGTTTACGTTTTTGTATCTTCTGCCTGACAGAAGAAGTTGGAAGATTTTATAGCTAGGGTGGAAGGGGTCTTTGATGACATTCTGTGCGATGACATTCCATGATTCTAAGAATTATGTCTATTTAATTGGAGACCAAGCAAGGCACCTCATTCACCATGAAATACTGGGCCTCATCAATCAGACCTTTCCCCACGAGAAACCATTTGGCCGTAGGCATTCCTGCCAGGCCCCATGTGATAGCAGTTCCCCTTTTGTAAATTAATTGACATATAGACACCAATGAGAAACAATCAAAAATAAAGTGACAACATACTTTGTAGAATGCCATTAAATTCCTGTCACTCTTGTTTTTAAATGTTGCACTAGAATTATAATGCCCTGTTTCCATTATTTTGAACAGTTTGTTACAATGTGTTCCTTTCTTCATTATGGAAACAGGTAGTTGGCTGACACTGTCCACCCATTTCAATTTGGAGGGTGTGCCATTCTCCAGTGTAGTGACTGTAACAATGTGCACTTCATAGAATAGGAGTTCCCTGATTGGACCAGATTAACAACCTCAATCAGGGAGCCCTGGCTGACAGATATAAACAGGAGTGTCAGAGGTTCTGTGCACTCTGAGACTGGTTCTGAGAGGGCTGGATCAGTGTCAAGGACTCTCCATGTGTGAATAAAGGGTGACTTGATGACAGGATACTGGCCTCCATGGAGTTAAATTTAAATCTAGATCCTCTGTGTTTTTACATTCAAGTGTTTTGTCAAATGCACAGTATCCCATGGTGACTTGCGGCCAATATGGCCCTCAATGGTTATTGCCGCTTAGTCCCTTTACAAAATCTCTCTCGATATTTTCAGGAAGAAAACTTCCACATCTAACATCTCAAAAAGAGTAAACGTTTCTGTCACTAAGTCACTTTTTGCTACTTGTATCCATACAGTCTGACCAATCGTGAACAATACATGCTCTATTTTCTGTCATAAGGCCGAATGCCATGCCAAATGTCCGATGTATGCCATGGACACTGCTGGAAAGGAATGCTATCCAAAGGATTGTTTTAGCGCTTTGTTGCAGCAATGTTTCTGTCTGAATGTTTGACTCCCATTGAAACTAGAATTCTCAATACTAAGGGACAAGTCAAAAAAACTTAAATGCTGACTTGGAGTGAGAAATGCCCAGTTGGCATTTCCACAGCCTTGTATACAATCTACTAAATGCCATGGCACCCATCTTCACTCCTTCCAAATTTATCAAAATCTGATCAAGCTTCATAAAGTTAGCAAATAGTTGATCGGATAAATTATTCACAAAAGTTCATAATTTGCTCCCTTCAGACCTTACTTAGAATATAAACACAAGCTGAGAAAAGGTGTAGCTGCCACGAGGGGTGAAAGAAAGTGGTTCATGCATATTTAAAACTTTAGTCCATTGGTCAAGCTACCAAGTGTCTTTAAACTAGCCTCTGATAAAACATGCATGTGAATAATCTGAGAGTCATTAGCACTTAAGCAATTGCAAACAAGTTCATCAAGTCACATTTACCTCCTACTTTACCATCTAGTTTCTGTTTGATTGTTTGCACCATGATCTTAGAGGCTTCAATGGAGAATGGCAAAATACTCTGGAACCTCATTATCCAATTACTTGAGTTGTGGTCAAAGATCTGCAAAGATGAATAATAATGTTATAAGATTATGAAACATCTCCTACAATACTTTGAAACCACTGTATTTCAAATGGGCAATGAATCTAAGTTTATAGGTGGAATCTTAAATCAGAGTTTCAGATAGTCAAGGGTGGAATGTTGGCTCAGTGGTTAGCACTGCTGCCTCACTGCGGCAGGGATCCGGGTTCGATTCCAGCCTCAGGCGATTGGCTGTGTGCAGTTTGCACGTTGTCAGAGAAATTTCTCCAGGTGCTCCGGTTTCTTTCCACACTCCAAATATGTGTAAGGAAAGGTGGATTGGCCGAGCTAAATTGCCCTAGCGTACAGGCTAAGTTGATTAACCCTGGTAAATGCAGGGTTACAGGGAAAGGTTAGCAGTGGGATGCTCTTCAGAGGGTCAGTGTGGACTTGATGGGCTGAATGGCCTGCTTCCATGCCACAGGGATTCTTTGATGTTTGAAGATATGCAGCAAGTCAGGCCGAGAGAAAAATATTGTTAATCTTTCACATCGAAAATGATAACTATTTCCCTTCACCCAATCCACCTCTTCCCCTACAAATACTGCCTGCCTTGGAATGTTTCCATCCATTTATATTTTAGGATTTCAGCATCCATGGTGCTTTTCCTCCTTGGTAGAAGATACTGCTATTGTTATGTTGTTGGCACCAGTTTCATGTTATAATGCTAAGTGACACAGTTCTGAACTGGGCTATGGTTCTGCAAGTGTGAATAGTCCAAAGGCAGAAGAGTTTCCAACCAGAGGACATGAATTTAAGGTTCAGAAGGAGACAAAAGCAATTAATTACAGGCTAGTTAGCCTAACATCTGGTTCACAGAAAAGTTAGATTCTCTTATTAATGGAGGTTATGGTGAGGCTCATGGAAAATCTTAATGTAATTGCAGCAAGGCAGAGTCAACATGGTTTTGTGAAAGGAAAATCATGTTTTACCAATTTAGTAGAGCTTTTTGAGGAAGTAACAAGCAAGTTGGATAATGGAAAACCTCTAGATGTGGTGTACTTGGATTTTTCAAAAGCCTTTTGCTGATTGCCATATCGAATAAAGAATACATAGTATGCCCTCATGGATACAGAGTGTGTTGGCTAACACGGAGGAGAGAATATGAATAAATGGGTCACTTCCAGGCTTGTAAGTTGTAACCAGTGGAGTGCCACAGGAATCAGTCTCCCTTATATACCTACGATCCAAATGAATGACTTGAATAAAGGGACTGGCGTATAGTTACTCATGACACCAAGATGAATAGAAACGTAAGTTGCGAGGAGAACATAAGGAGTCTCCAGGTAAATCTGGATAGGTTAAGTGAAGAGCGAGAGAATCTGGAAAAGTATATAGATAGTGGCAAAAAAAACTGGCAGGTGGAGTACAGTGTGGGAAATGTGAACTCATCCATTCTGGCAGGAGTTATAACAAAGGAAAAATAAAATAGAGTCATAGAGATATACAGCATGGAAACAGACCCTTCGGTCCAACCCGTCCATGCTGACCAGATACTCCAATCCAAAAACAATTGAGAAAGATCACAAAACTCGGCAGAAAATGAATGGTGCAGGCTCAGGAACAGGGCAAATGGAATGTTGTCACTCATTTAAGGAACATGGAATATAAAAGTAGATCATTTACATAAAAGTCATAGAATCCCTACAGTGTGGAAACAAGCCATTTGGCCCAACAAGTCCACACCGACCCTCCAAAGTGTAACACACACAGACCCATTCCCCTACCTTTACCCCTGACTAATGCACCTGACCTAGACAAAGACCCACATGCACACATATATATTGTGGGGTGAATTTGTACTTGCAGGGTTACATTGTACTTTGCTCAAAAACTGCATGCATTCATGTAGAACTCTGAGCTCAAAAACTGCATGAGTTTATGTAAAACTCGGTTATCTCACTTTTTAGATTAGAATCAATCCAAGCATCATGGCATAGACAGAGAACACAAGGGGCCAATACCTTCAACATATTGTCTAGCTATCACCATTGTTAACAGCTAACCCGAGAATGCAACTTTTTTAAAAAAAGGTTTTGTGATTTATACATGAAAGAAGTGAAACTATCACTGTATTCTAACAGATGAAAGGCCTAACAGACAATCAATTTTTCAATGTATACTTTCAGTTACATCACACTGTAAATTTTTGCTATAAATTCTGTGTTATGATTGAGCCCTCCACTACCACCTGGTGAAGGAGCATCGCTCCAAAGGCTAGTGTGCTTCCAATTAAACCTGTTGGACCTGGTGTTGTGTGATTTTTAACTTTGTGCACCTAACCTACACATCCCTAAACACTAAGGGCAATTTAGCATGGCCAATTCACCTAACCTGCACATCTTTGGACTGTGGGAGGAAACCCACGCAGACATGGGGAGAATGTTCAAACTCCACACAAACACTCGCCCGAGGCTGAAATCAAACCCAGGTCCTTGGTGCTGTGAGGCAGCAGGGCTAACCACTGAGCCACTGTGTCGACCTCAGTTTTGCTACAGTTGTACAACATGCTGGCAAGATCGCATCTGGAGCACTGAGTACAGGTTTGGTCTCCTCACCCAAGAAAGAATCCATCTGCATTACAAGCAGTTCAGAGAAGGTTCACTCAACTAAGTTCCTGGAATGAAGGACTTACCTTATGAGGACTTTTACCCATTGGAATTTGGAAGAATGACTGGTGGTCTTATTGATGCATTAAAGTAATCCCCGAATCCATTAGATGGATCAGTCAACCCCTGGTCTTGTGTAATGTAAAAGCATCTTAGAGTGAATCATTTTATAGATTACACTGTGGAAATCTAGGCAAATGTCACAAATGAACCATCGTCTTAATTATTTAGCAGCCCCTCTCTGATTTGTCATCTCCTGTTCCACTTTATGTCAGGATTCCAATAGATACATTTGAAAAACAAATTGTCATAAATTTTACCAACTTCCATTCCACAGAGAATCCAACTGTATGGTGTCAGGACAGTCAGTGGTCTAAACTATTAATCTATTGACCCAATAACCTAAAATAACAGTAAAACTATTTATACTGGAGCTCACTTGGAATGTGCATACTGATTATGTAACTCTTTATCAAGATTAGATGATGAGACCTTAGAGATAGGGTTATTTTAATAGGAAACTGTAGTCAGCTACTGAATGGCGGAATTGTGTACAGTATTATCACTTTACTTAAGTAAGCTTTTAAAAGCATTGTAAGCAGTTCAGTGAAGGTTTACGAAACTAATACAGTCTATGAGGAAAGGATAGGCTTGAATCCGCTGCAGTTTAGAAAGGTAAGATTGAAACATAGGAGATACTGAGAGGAATAAAAACCAAAAGAATTGCAAATGCTGGAAATCAGAAACAAAAACAGAAGTTGCTGGAACAGCTTAGCAGGTCAAATGGCATCTGTGAAGGGAAATACGAGTTAATATTTCAGATCCAGTGACTCTTCCTCAGAGACCCTGAGGAGATCTGACAAGGTGGATGGTGAAAGGATGTTTCCCCCAATGGGAGAGGCAAGAACTAGGACACACGGTTTGAAATAATGGGTGTCCAGTTAAGACAGAGATGAGGAAACTTTTTTGTCTCGCAGGAAGGTTATTCATCTGAGGAATTCTCTTTCCCAGAAAGCAGCAAAGATAGAGTTATTGAATCCTTTAAAAGGCTGATTTAGAGAATAACATGTTGACATGAGAGTCAAAAGATACAGCAGTAGACAGAAAACTGGGAGCCATGATGTTATCAAAAGGCAGATCAAGATTAAGGACTCCGAAAACTTACTCCTACTCAATGTGCAAGTTCATAATTGGCAGAACAACCTAAGATAATAGAAGAATATGATTTCTGCCTCACACAGGAAGTTATGATGAGTAAAATACTGATGGACAATGGACAAAGACTCAATAATAACTTTCAATAATAGCTATTGTACTGTAGAAAACACAGCAGCCAAACTGTACACAGCAAGCTCCCACAAATAGCAATGTGATCGTGACCAGATTAGGTGTTTGAGCAATGTTCTTTCAAAGGGTAAAATTGGCCAGGAGACAGAAGGTAACTCCCTAGCTCTTGCATGAAACAAATTCTACAGAATCTTTCTTGCCCTCATCCAAAATACAATACCTCAACAACTGTAGCATTCTTCAGTGCTGGACTGGAATGTCAGCCCACATTGTCATTCTCAGATTCTGGAGTGGAATTATTATGTTTTAGTTTACAGTTTGGATTTTGAACTAGTGGCATATGAGATTTGGTGTGTGTGTGTGTGTGTGTGTGTGTGTGTCTAGGAAGGGATTTAATGATTAACTCATAAGGCCTTCTGAAGCAATAGTTTGTTTAAAAAAAGACATGAGGTGTATAGTTCTTAGGTTATTTGTTTACATGGGGGCAATTAAAGTAAATAATGTAACGCATTAGGTTTCAGTTAGAAGGGTTTAAAAACTGCATTTTTTGGTGATCTACATCTTAGTAAATCCTTTTAGTTTGCAGAAATTCTGGTTGAACTCTTTTGTTTAAAACAGCTTCCCCTGAACAACAAGATCGTTTATAATAGAAAATAGAAGCCAGTGTAGGCCATTCTTCACTTCAGGGCCTCATCCACCATTTACAATGATCATGGCTGATCTTCCAACCGACTGCCCTGTTTCTGCTTTCTCCACATACTGTTTAATCCCTTAGCCTCAAGATATATATTTTCATCTCCATCATGAAAACATTCAATGTTTTGGCCTCAACCCCTTCAGGGACAAAGAACTTCACAAGTTCACCACTCTCTAGGTGAAGAACATTAGTTCTGCTATGAAATATGTTACCTCAGTGGAAGGAGTTTAGTTTGAAAATTCCAGACTAGAAGTGCTTGATTAAAATGCTGAAGCAGTTATTTGGAGATGAGAAAGTCTAAGCTCGGTTCTATGAAGACTTAAGGAACAGGCTGTTACATTCTCAAGACTAGGAATTGAAACATAATTAAATTAAGCCGTATGGACTTGGTAGAGAAGAAAACTGTCTCTCATGTGAATACTATAAAGGAGTGTTATTTGGCTTCAAGGGATTGCCTTATGCCGTTTGGAAATCTTTAAGTTTATTTGTAAATAGTTGGATTATTCTATTTTTTCTTCATTTCTTTTGCATAATAAACTTCTGTTTTATCGTTAAACCCAAATCTGCAGCACTTGCGTTTCAGTAAAAGACCAACTTGTTAAAAGCTAAAATTATGGACATTATTAAATTGGAGAGGGTTCAGAAAAGATTGACAAGGATGTCGCTAGGGTTGGAGGATTTGAGCTATATGGAGAGGCTGAATAGGCTGGGACATCGGAGGTTGAGGGGTGACCTTACAGAGGCTTATAAAATCATGAGGGATATGGATAGGGTGAATGGGCAAGTGCTTATTTCCAAGGTGGGGCGTGCCCAAATCTAGACAGCATAGGTTTCAGGTGAGAGTGGAAAGATATAAAAGGGTTCTGAGAGGCAATCTTTTCATGCTGAGGGGGTGTGTGTATGGAATGGGCTGCCATAGGACAATGGGCTGCTGGTACAATTACAACATTTAAAAGGCATCTGGGTGGGTATATGAATAGGGAGGGTTTAGAGAGATATTGGCCAAATGTTGAGAAATGGGACTAATTAGTTTAGGATATCTGGTCGGCATGGACGAGTTGGATCAAATGGTCTGTTTCCGTGTTGTATAGCTCTATGACTCTCACATTTCTGCCTGAGAGGAGGGAGTGCTACCAACTTAGCCATTGTTGACACACACACACAGCTGATCAAGACCATGCCTGTAGACTAGAGGGCAATCTGAACACAGTGATCTGACTGTATTAGCGTCTGAAGTTGCGATGATACTGCTTTCCTTCATTTGACTCTATGTGCCTCAGAACCAGTAATAACGTGATTCAGTCGTTAACCACCCAACAAATAAATGGACTCAATAAGAGCAAAAATGGAGCCCTCCTGTAGTTCAGTGGCATTGTCCCTCCCTCTGAACCAAGAGACCCACGTTCAAGTCCAACCTGCTCCAGAGGTGTGTGATAACATATCTAAATGTGTTGTTTCAGATTAAAAAAAGGATAAAAACAAAAATGATCTGAGAATTTGCCAGGACAAATAGCTGGACAAGAGTTGCTCCAACATTCTTCATCAATAATGGAGTATAGGGAATAGCCTGGCTGTCCGCTTTGAACAGCTGAGATGTTCAGACAAAAATAGAATCAAAGCAATTAAAAGTGACCACATTATAAATCAGTATGTGTGGGGAAGACAGGAAATAGCAACAGATGTCTCAAATGATTTCAAGACCCTAACCTCCTGTAGAGATCCAGGTGATGGTTTCAGAACGTGCAACCTTCCTCTTTGCTGCTGTTACAGGATCTGAGTCTCTCCATTAGGTTACTGCCTCATAATCATTCTCTAGAAATCTGTGGTTCTTTCGTAGGCGCTCCCTTTCTCGGTCGTTGTCTTTGGAAACAGTAGAGCAGCCTCCCCAATACGAATGGCTTTCACGTGCTTGCGTGGGCATGTCATAGCTGTGCAAAGTGACACAGACAGAATCTATATCCCCAGCATCCCATCCACTGGACAGTGTGAGAGCATCAGAGGCCAGCAACTGAGTTACAGATTAAAAGAGCTCTCTTCTCCCTCTGCATCGCCAACACCAAATAAGTATTTTGTGTCAAGTGGTGCTCGACTGAATAATTCCTCCTCCATCTAAACCTGCTGGCTGTGTTATGGAATAGTTACATGCATCAGGAGGCCATTCTGCCCATCATGCCTGTGGTGGTTTTATTACCTAATGTCAGCCTTCTGTCTTTTCCCCACATACCTGCATCCAATTCCCTCTTGAACGTCTCAATTGAATCAGCCTCTATCTAGTCATTCCTAATCATTACTGGGAGGTGTGTCTTTTGATTGAATGTCTCAAGTGAATCAGCCTCAATCTTAACAACCAACTGTGGGAAAAGGGCTTTTTCTTTGACCCTCACATCACCCTTTCTTGCTTTGCACATCACAGACAGGAGTGAATTGGCAACAATCTGTAAGTGAACCATTCTCGATACTAAAGCGCAGAGAATGAGGGCAGGTCTGCAGTTCCCTGACAATACACCCACCCCAGTAAGAGTCTTTCAGTAATGATTAGGAACAGCGACTGAGCAGGTTATTCTGCTCGCTGAAGTTGGCAAGGAAGGGGAAGTAATTGGACAAGTTGGTCCTGTAAAGATATCGCCCCATTTCTCACCACCTCGGCTGTCAAGTGTTAAGCCAGGAAGGCCTTTACTACCTCACCAATTAGATAGCTTAAACGGTCAAATCTCAGCCACTTAAGACCTTATCTCCCCAGTTATCTGCTTTCTCTGGAAGCAAATACAGTGGCTGGTTTTCAGAGCTCTTGTGGTACAGTTGTAGTGTCCATTCCTTTCAGCCAGGAGTCTTGCATTTAACTCCCACCTGTTCTAACGGTGTGTCATAACATGGCTGTTTTCCCAACTGGGTGACTTTGTTGGGGGAGGCAGGTGGGTGGGGGGGGAAGCTGTTCTCACCTCCATTTACCCCAGTTTGGGAACAATTAGGGGCATAAATAAGGCAAGAGTATGATCTCTGAAAGCCAGCTCCCTTGCCTCTCACCCCTACCCAACCCTCATCCCCAAACCCCGTTGTTTCTCACGGAGTGACTCCTAAGAGTCAAAGGAAAAAGACCGACCGACATGCTAAGAGGATCTTTCCCTTCATGGGAGAGACTGGCACCAGATGACACACTCTCAGAATAAAGGGGCACCAATTTAAGACTGTGATGAGCAGGAATTTCTTCTCTCAGACAGTTGGGTTCCTTTGGAAATCCCTATCACAGAGAGCTGTGGGAGCAGAGTCCTTATTTATGCTTAGGGCTGATATATTTAGATTCTTGACTGAGAAGGGAAATCAAGGATTATGGGGAAAACTCAGAAAAGTGGATATAGGAATGCCAAATCAGACATTTTTTTTTATTATTCATTCACAGGATGATGGTGGCCCTGGCTAGGCCAGTATTTATTGGCCATCCATAGTTTCCCAGAGAGCAGTTAAAAGTCAACTACATTGCTGTGAGTCAGGAGTCACATGTAGGCCAGATCACGTAAGGACATCAGATTTCCTCCCTTCAGAGGCACGAGTGAACCAAATGGATTTTTCGTACAATTGACACTGGCCATCATTAGACTCTTAATTGCAGATTTAAAAAAAACAATCCAAATTCTACCATTTTTCATGGTAGGATTCAAATTAGGGTCTGCAGATCATTACCAGGCTCTCTGGATTAAGGGTTTAGTGATAATACCAATAGGCTATTGCCATCCTATTGGATGGCAGAGTGGGTTTGAGGAGCTGAATGGCCTCGTCCTATTCCTCTTTCTTACAGTCTGGTTGTCTCACTATTGGATTACTGGAGGAGGAGTCAGCCTCAACCGATGGTCTTAGGACCCAGAAGATTCCAAACTCTTATTGGTTGGCGATTTGCAGTGAGCCAGAATGCCACTTTTGAGGCCCGTGACAGGCTAGTAAACTTGCCAAGCTGTTGGCTGTAAAATGTTCACCATTGAATGGGCAGTGGTGGTGGTGGTGGAGGGGCAGTGATTTCGTCCACCCCCAGTACATCTACCATCTCACAGTGTGAAGAAGAAAAAACATTGGTGGCCACTAAAGTCTCTTCCACTACAGAATCAGAAATTATTGGAAACTGAGCAGAACTGAAGAAAGGCATCACTGGACCCAAAACGTTAACTCTGCTTTCTTTCCACAGATGCTGCCAGGCCTGCCGAGTTTTCTCCAGCCATTTCTGATTTCCAGAATGTGCAGTTGTTTGTTTATTTTCTCTGGCAGAACAGATGCTGCCAGATCTCCTGAGTATTTGCAGCAGTTTTTATTTCACTGTCTGATTTCAAGCATCTGCATTATTTTTGTTTTGAAATTTATAATCACATAAACACACACATCTCACTCTGGGAATACACACAAATAAACACTCACAGAATCTGATTTGGTTTAATCAGAAATGTATAAAAACAATAACAGCATGTCAGCCTCCTCTTGAAAAAGCTTCTTCCCACATTGAAACCAAGTTCAATTGAAGTGGTAATGGAGTCCACAACCACCTGCTGAAGGAGCAGTGCTCGGAAAGCTAGTGCTTCCAAATAAACCTGTTGGACTATAACCTGGTGTTGTGTGATTTTTAACTTTGTACACCCCAGTCCAACACCAGCACCTCCAAATCATGAAGTGGTAATGACAGTGAAAGGCAAAAGGGTAGAAGTATAGACAGTACCTTCAGGAACAGGGAGGTAAGCCCATTCCATACTTCCTGCTTCTGTTCCTGTGTGAGATCGGGAAGTGAGCGGAGGTAATCAGAGAACTCCCTTTCCAGACATTCCAGAGCTGTGGAATTCATGTCGTCCTGCTCCTCGGACTCTGTAGGCCGGCTCGCAGCGTTTTCACTCCCTGCCGGTGGAGGGCTCACTTTACACTGAGGAAGCAGAGCAGGCCCCGCCAGCTGTTTCAACCTCTCCATACCTTTATCCATCTGTACAAGTTCCTGCTTCTCACGGCAGCGGGGAAGAAGTGGCTTTCAATCTGCAAACAAAAACTCCGTAAGCACACCGGGATTTGACTGCCTCTCAGATAATCGCTCACGAGCAGAAGACTTTCACCTATATAGCACCTTTTAGAATCATAGAATCCCTACAGTATGGAAACAGGCCCTTTGGCCAACCAAGTCCACACTGACCCTCCGAACAGTATCCCATCCAGATCCATTCCCCCATCCTATATTTATCCCTGATTAATGCACTTAACCTGCACAACCCTGAACACTACAGGTAATTTATCATGGCCAATTCACCTAACCTGCACATCTTTGGACTGTGGGAGGAAACCTTTCACGAAACTTTGAATACACCAAAATGCTTTATAGCCATTTCAGTTTGCATTAAGTGTTGTAATGGGGTAAATTACTTCAGTCATAAATAAAAAAGTACATGGTTTATTTTGATTCATAGAATCCCTACAGTGTGGAAGCAGGCCATTCAGCCCATCAAGTCCACACTGACACTTCGAAGAGCATCCTGCTCAGACCCCCCTTCCCCTATTCCTGAAATCTGCATGTCCCATGGCTAGTCTACCTAGCCTGCATATCCCTGGATACTATGGAGCAATTTAACATGGCCAATCCACCTAACCTGAACATCTTTGGATTGTGAGGAGAAACCGATACAGGGAGAATGTATCAACTCCATACAGACAGTCGCCAGAGAGTAGATTCAAACCTGGGTTCCTGGTGCTGAGAAGCAGCAGTGCTCACCACTGAGCCACTGTGCTGCCCCTCAAGTCTCTCAGTTTGATTGGGCACTGTTGGGCATGTGCAAGCAAAACTAGCGCATTCCTGACATGACCTTCCTGCACGTCCCAATATTTTCCCACTCCTGCAACTTATTACCAACTCCCCTCTCCCCTGCCATAGTTTATTCTCCCGACACTGCTGATTTTCCTCTCTCGCATTCTCCCATGAAATTTCGACAGCTATGTTGTAGGAGTTTCAAATGATTGGAGCTTCACAAACTGGACTGTAGGAATTCCCAGTCTCTGCTCCCAACGGAACATGTTCCCTCATACATAAGTGGACTTTCACTCTATGCTTTTGAATGTATTAAGTCATAAACAGCAACATCAATATTAAATTCATGAATAATCATACAATGTGATAAACTGTATAACATGAAAGCATATGCAATGGCACGGAGACAAGTAATTAAAAGCAAATGTAAAATTTAAAACCCCTTTTTTAAATTTTGCAAAACATCTGAAACTTAATACTAGTCATGCAAAAGTAAAATTACACAAATATATTTAATACCGCACTTAAAATAAAATCTGTTTCCTGGACTGTGAGACAGCCAGACACACGCAACTTTAAAACAAACAGGTTGGTCTTGCATTCCTTCAGTGCACTGGGAAAGCATACAAGAACATACCTGACAATAGCGACTGCTCAAATCCCTCTATAGCTCGCCACATACAAATCCCTTCCCCGAATGTCTGGCTTCTTATCTCTCTCCAATCACAAAACCAGTAATGCAATCCTTATCTGCACACCACCAAAATTCTTAGGTTTCGTTCTGCAGCCTAGTCTTTGACCAGTGAATCACCAGAGACCCATGTCATGCGGCTCACTTCCTGATAAAAGAAGAAGTGAATGAAATGTGGGCTATCATTACATTATAACCCAGTGAGCAAACTTTGCAAAACTTCTCACGAGCACACGGTTACTTAATCAACGTGCTCTGCATTTAAATCTCTTCAATTGTACAGCATAATGAGATTTGCAACTGGATTGAATGACACTGAGATATTAGAAACTGTTTTTATTGGCAGGAGGTTGGTAAACAGATGACAGAGGAGGAAGAAGAAATGAGGTTTTTTTTTTAAAACTTATAACTCATGATCCGGAATGATTTAGCTGCAATGGTGGTGGGGGCAGATTCAACAGTAACTTTGACAAATGGAACAGGACACCTACATGAAAGGAGAAACTTGCAAGGAAAGGATGGGGAGAGGCGCTAATTGGTTAGCTCTTTCAAAGAGCCAAACCCAGGCATGATGAACCAGGTTGGCTCTTCCTCTGCTCTCTGTTCAGATTATACAAAACAGTTCGACTGTCTTTCACATTGGAAGCTCACGCTCATCGCCAACACACTCGCCAGCAGTGACTGGACTGCAATTTAAGATGGGCAAACCAAAACAGAAGAGAGTTTCCGTTTAACCCGAGCAGTGGGGAGGAGAAAGGGAGTGCTGAGACTGTCAGTCGCAGGGGGGAGAATGTGGAGGGAGGAGAAACAGAGCAGAATTCATAAGGCCTCATGCAAAATTTGCATTCTTCAAACAGATTCAGATTCAGTGTTGCCGCAGCGGAATATTTCTTCAGCTCAAAAAAAATGTTGAGTTCCTGTTTTTTCCCATATGTAACTGTTGTCATACCAACAAAACTCTGTCAATTACTGGACATTTCATGGCACCATCTCTTGCAACAGCAGATCATTGACAGCTAACAGAAATTTCACTCAATATATGTTCATATGTAATTTGGACTGGCCTGAGATATGTTTATTCATTATTTTGTATATTCTTTTGAAATTCCACTTCCATTTCAATGAATGGCTGTACGCTGGGCTAAAATTGGGGCATTGGTTCAGATGCACAATTAAAGGTTAGGTTAGATTCCCTACAGTATGGAAACAGGCCCTTCAGCTCAACACGTCCACACCAACCCTCCAAAGAGTAACCCACCCAGACTCATTTCCCTCTGACTAATGCACCTAACACTATGGGCAATTTAGAATGGTCAATTCACCTGACCTGCACATATTTGGACTGTGGGAGGAAACCCATGCAGACACTGGGAGAATGTCTGTGTTGAGTTTGCATAGTCGCCAGAGTCTGGAATCAAAACTGGGGCCCTGATGCTGTGAGGCAGCAGTGCTAACCACTGAGCCACCGTGCCGCCCATGCAGGTAGCACCTGCAACTACACAGCACTCCCTTAACTAAACCAGCTGAACCTGGATTCCGTCACCAAGTCACTGGGGTGGGGATCGAAACCACAACCCACTCTCTGAGAGGCAATTATGGTTATCCTTTGAGCCACACTGAATACCATGATGGAAATATCTCTAATAAGGATCCAATGCATAATCCCAATCAAACTGAAAGATTATGCTGTCCCCCAATTTCTTCTTATTGCGCATTGAGTTTTAAAATACCAACATTCAGTGTAGGAACTACCATCTGGACAGAAATCTTGGTTTAAAAAAAACAGTTTTTCAACCAACTTGTTTTGACATTGGTTAGGCCACTTTTGGAATACTGTGTGCAATTCTGATCTCCGTGCTATAGGAAAGATGCAGTGAAACTCGAAAGGTTGCAGACAGAAAAGATTTACAAGGATGTCGCCAGGGTTGGAAGGTTTGAGTTATAGGGAGAGGTTGAATAGACTGGGGCTGTTTTCCTTAGAGCATTGAAGGCTGAGGAGTGACCTTATAGAGGTTTATAAAATCATCAGGGGAATGGATAGTCAAGGTCTTTTCCCTGGGATATGGTAGTCCAAAACCAGAGGGCACATGTTTAAACTGAGGGGAGGGGGATTTAAAAGGGACATAAGGGGCAACATTTTCATGCAGAGAGTGGTGAGTGTAGGGAAATGAGCTGCCAGATGAAGTGGTGGAGGTTGGTACGACGATAGCATTTAAAAGACAACTGGATAGGTCCATGATTAGGAAGGGTTTAAGAGGAATATGGGCCAAACGCTGGCAAATGGGACAAGATTAATTTAGAATATCTGGTCAGCATGGACAAGATGGATCAAAGATTTCCGTGTTGTATGTCTCTATAACACCCAAGTAGGACTTAAACCCAGACCTGCGGGGCCAGGTGCAGGCACACTACAACTGCCCCCCCCCCCCGCCAAGAGTCCCAAAATCAGTACTGCAAAGGAAACATCTGATTTACAAAATTCATTTGACACTGCAATGGAATGAAAAAAAAAACATAATTGTTCGGCTCACAGATTCACACTGACCTCCTGAATGGACTGCAGGCAAATTCTCTACACAAAATGCCCAATGCACAAACACAAATATATTCCTGGCCACATGAAAGCACTTGCACAATCCTTTCTTGAGCTGAGAGAAGATGCCACGTCAGCCATGATCGTGAGTGAGAGTGAAACCCGCAGGGTGAGACGCTGTCTCTTTCATTGCCAAGGTAACACGGAAGAAGAGTGGACAAAGGACAATGAACTGACGTTCCTTTCTCCTGTTTGGTGTGATGTAGAATAGAAAGAGCTCTGCTTCTGGCAATTATGTAGCAGTTACCGTCACAGATGGTTATGACTTTACAATTGCTGATCTCAATCTCTGGCCCAGCAAGTCTGGGTTTAAGTCCGAGATGTACAACACAGAAACCATTGCTCCAACTTGTCCAACCTTTCTTATCTCTGGAATGTGGTGCTCTGTACCTCAATCCACAAAGAATGTAGTTTTCTCAGGATGCAAAACTGCTACAAGGTAAGAGACACTAAAAACAAAATTAAAAGCAAGCAGATAAGCATAAACATGAACTAAAATGTGTTTTTTCCCCAAGAAAAAGAGTTCCAGAAATGGCAACATTTATAAGATCAATAAAGGAACAAATGTAGTAATCATAATTTTATTTATAAAAAAGGCTAATTTGACTTTTAAATAATAGACAGGAGCTTACCATCACTATAGATGCCAGTTTCCAGCTAATTTGATCCACTCCACATGATATTAAGGAATCACTGAAGGCCCTAGATGCAGGTGTGGGCCCTGTCAACACACCAGCAATAGCACTGAAGACATGTGCTCTGAACTTGTCACATCCCTAGACAAGCTCTTCTAGTATAGTTAGAACACTGGCACCTACCCAACAATGTGGAAAATTGTCCAGGTGTGTCCTGTAAAGAAAAAGGCAGCAGAGATCTAACCCAGCCAAATACCACCCCATCAGTCTACTCTTCATCAGTGATGGAAGGTGTCATCTACAGTGCTAGTAATAGCTTGCTCACTGATGTCCAGTTTGGGCTCTGCCAGGGTCACTCAGCTCCTGACCTCATCACGGACTTGCTTCCAACATGAACAAGAGAGCTGAATTCCCGAGGGCAGGTGAGAGCGACAGCCCTTTGCGATCAAGGGCATATTTGACTGACGGTGTCATCAATGAGCCCTGGCAAAGCTAGAATCAGTGGGAATCAAGGGAAAACTCCCTGCTGTTAGATTTATACCTGATTGTAGGAATGATGTTTATAGTGGTTGGAGATCAATCACCTCAGCTCCAGGACATCACTACAAGAAGCAGAACTCTCTTCAGCTACTTCATCAATGACCTTCCCTCCATCAAAAAGGTCAGAAGTGGGGATGTTCACCGATGAGTACACCACGTTCAGCATCATTCATGACTCCACAGATACTGAAGCAATCCATGTTCAAACACAACAAGACGTGGACAATATCCACATTTGGCTGAAGAGTAGCTGTGAAAATATTAGGCTATGAGCATCTCCAACAAGATGGAATCTAATCATTGCCCCTTCGCATTCATTGGCATTGAATCCCCTATCAACATTTCCATTGATCAGAAACTGAGACGGACCAGACATATAAATAATGTGGCTTCAACCTGCACCAAATGAACTGCAGCAGTTCAAGATGGCAGCTCACCTTCACCCTCTTAACAGCAACTGGGATGAGCAATAAATGTTGCCCCAGCCAGCAACGCCCACTTCCCATGAATGAACAATAAGATATAAAAATGGCTGCCATAAGTCATACGACTGCCCTTGTTAATTCATCAACAGCAGACAGGCTATTGGTTACCTCAATATCAATCACAAAGTGGGGTATTCGGATTTCAATAAACTTGATGATACTTCAGGCAACAAGCAGGAAACTTGAAGAACCACCCTTATGTCTTTGTATTTGAAAAACCTAGAAAGTTTTTGTCAACTTACAGGATTCTCCCAATGTCCTCACAGCTGCAACAGAATATTCTTTTGTATTTTGCAGAGACTCTAATATCATTTACACTGTCTCTCTGGGGTTCCCCGGACCTTCTGTCAAAAGAGTATCCACTTAAATATCCATTTACAACTACTTGCTCTTTCTCCATTCTTGCCCAATTGACCAAGTTCCAATTATTTGTTGTCACTTCCATTTAAAAAAGTGTTTAAATGCTGAGATAGGTGCACATTTACTTACACAGACGTCGGGGGCGGGGGGGGGGGGACTATATATACTGAGTGCAATTAGAGTCCCATAATGTGAGCAAATTCATATCATGTTGATCCTAAATCTACCAGACCTCTACCAGCGTGATGATGATTCATCAAAAGTTTTTCTTTAATTCATTTACAGGGTGTGGTTATCACAGGCAAAGCCAGCATATATTGTCCACCCCTAATTGCCTAGAGGGCAGCTAAGAGACAACCATATTGCTGTGGGTCTGGAGTCACATGTAGGCCAGACCAGGGTAATTTGGCAGCTTTCATTCCTAAAGGACATTAGTGAGCCAGGTGAGGTTTTCTGACAATCGAATCATAGTCATCATTAGGCTTTTAATTAAAGTTTTTTAAAAAAATTGAATTTCAATTCCACCATCTGCTGTATCGGGATTTGAACCCAGAAACCCAGGTCTCTGGATTAACAGTCAAGCGACATCTAAAATCAACACTGAAAATGCTGGAGAAACGCAGCAGGTCTGGCAGCTTCTGTGTAGAGAGAAAAACAGAGTTAACATCTCAGATTCTGAAGAACAGTCATACTGGACACAAGATGTTAACATTGTTTCTGTCCTCACAGATGCTGTCAGATCTGCTCAGTTTCTCCAGCAATTTGTGTTTTTGTTTCGAACACAGTTCGGACAACTCTCATGCCAAAAACAACAGACTTCATGCTAACTATTGTGGCAAAAATCATACCCATTGCCGTAGATTGGCAAGAAGCCAACATTGTTTATTCACCCCTCACTCTCCCCCAAATAGGTATCCCCACATCCCTCCCATTTCCCCCAGCAGAAAACCCCAAGATCTCTGCATTCCCGTGATAGTGGCCTCTTACACCTGAATTTTATCAGATCAGGACTGAGGGCTGTAGCTTGAGCCATCTGGGCCCAACTCTCCTGAACTCCCTCGCTAAATCTCTCCACGCTCAAGCCAGACCTTAAACTGGCCGCTTGGACAAAGGGCTGCCACACTCTGGCCAAACAAGCTGATGTGGTTCATTGTCAAATTATGTCTGCTAATTAACTGCCCTGTGAAATTCCTGCAGTTGTTTCTACCAGATTGGCGGCGCTGCATCAATGCACAAAATTGTTGTTGATAATGTTTTGGAAGCGCCTCTTTCCTTGAAACATTTGCATTGTTTTTAAGCAGCTCTCGAATTATAACGCAAAAGCAACAAAGGGCTGATTGGCTTTTATACAGACTCTTTATTTCTGGTGCAGATGTGGATTTAGACCTGACAGTGATTTGCAGGGTTTCGGGGTCCCCGAACTTTGGGTAAAGCATGTTAACATTCATTTTTGATTCTGATTGTTTGAAACAGAATTGAATTACTGCAGCTCGACACTCTGCTCCCCCTCAAAAATCCAGAAGTTTACTCTAGAACTGTTTTGTTAAAGTTAAGACCCACCTCGTCAGAAGATGAAGGAAACTGTAAACGTGGGACACTTTTGTTTTACATTGTTGGACCAGATGTTTTTTTTTTACATTTGAGAGAAACAATTTGCATACAATGTGTCACTTGACAGTTTCACCGACTGAGCGCCAAGTTTCGCTTCCTCCGTGTTTTGTAAATTGTGTTTCAAATAATGTATTTTTTTTTGTTGAAAATAAATAACACAGGAGGAACTTGGTGGTCTGCTCAAACTGTCGCTTGTTCCGCTTCTGCGACTTAGAAATCTCCCCCAGCACCGACTCGTTCAGTGTCCACCCAGCCAATGGCCAACTCCCAGACTGAGTCAGTTTCCTACAATGAAATTGCATGAACTGGGACTTACTTTTAGAATTTGTGCCCTCCGTAGGTGGATCGACCTGAAACTGAAGTTCTCCGAACCACAGTACAACTTTTATTTTTATGAAACTCTGCTGGGAGTTGTCTTTCTGGGGAACACCTTGTCGAGGGCTGGCTGACACACACACACACAATCGACATCCGTCTTAATCGGGTCAGGCAGCATCCGAGGAGCAGGAGAGTCGATGTTTTGGGAAAAAGACTTGCACCAGGCATGATGAAGGGCTTTTGCCTGAAACGCCGACTCTCCTGCTCCTCAGATCCTGCGCTTTTCCAGCACCACACTCTCGACTCTAACCTCCAGCAACTGCAGTACCCACTGTTATCCGGTTTAGATTAGATTAGATTATTTACAGTGTGGAAACAGGCCCTTCGGCCCAACAAGTTCACACCGACGAAGCGCAACCCACCCAGACCCATTCCCCTACATTTACCCCTTCACCTAACACGACGGGCAATCTGTTTTAATCAAAATAAAATTCGTTGCTAAAGCTTATTTCAATTTGGAAGATTAATCATCCAGACACCATTGTTAAGCAACCCCAGAGCAAAATAGTTTTGTTTAAAGAAAAGGAGACACTATAATGTTACCTGTCTCTTTGAATCTGTTTGCTATAAAAATATTTGAGGTGTTTTACTCATTCTTGTTTTCAAACCCCTTCATGCACTTCCCCTGCTCAATCGCTGTAATCTCTTCCAGCCTACATTCCTCTGAGATATCTATTCTCCTCCAATTCTGGCCTCAGATTTTAATCACTCCACCATAGGTTACCTCAGCCTCACATTCTGGAATTGTACAACACGGCCTCTTTTTTTAAACCTTTTTCCATACAAAGAAACCCCAGCTACTCCTGTCTCTATAATCATACATTTCCATGTCTCCCTCAAACCACTGGGCATTCTTAAAAATCAACCTCTTGCACCAAGCTTTCAGTTACTTGGTGCCAGACTTAGTTCAAAAATGTTCCCATGGAACAGCTAGGGGTATTTCATTACATTGAAAGTGCTAGGTAACAGCATTAGATAATAGAGATGGATTAGATAATGGAACCGGATGGATTAACAGGCCACACTGGATAATAGAGCCAGATTAGGTAATAGGGCTGGACCGGATAATAGAGCCGGATGTTCCTGGTGGTGGAATTTGAATAAAGATTCGTGCACTTTGTGTCTTCCACTGTGTCTCCAACCTGCACACACACCATGGGTGCTGGGGATAAAATAAGCACTACCGCACTTAGGTGGTAGTGTGGGGGTTAAAATATAAAAAAGGAAAAAAAAATATATAAACAGGGATTCTCCCTCCAAAAAAAAATAGAGCCGGATGAGGCAATAGGGCCAGAATTGTTAACACAGCCGGATTAGATAGTAGGGCCGGACTGGTTAATAGAGCCAGATTAGATAGTAGGGCCGGACTGGATAATAGAGCTACATTAGATTGTAGGGCTGGACTAGATAATAGAGCCACATTAGATAGTAGGGCCAAATTGGATAATAGAGTCGCATTAGATAGTATGGCCGGACTGGATAATAGGGCCAGAATAGATAGTAGGGCCGGACTGGATAATAGAGCTAGAGTAGATCGTGGGGTTGAACTGGATAATAGAGTCAGATTAGATAGTAGGGCCAAATTGGATAATAGAGCCACATTAGATCGTAGGGCCAGACTGGATATTAGAGCCAGATTAGATAGTAGGGCTGGACTGAATAATAGAGCCGGATTAGATAGTAGGGCCGGCCTTGTTAATAGTGTCCGATTTGATATAGGGCCAGACTGGATGATAGAGTCAGATTAGATAGTAGGGCTGGACTGGATAATAGAGCCACATTAGATAGTAGGGCCAGATTGGATAATAGAGTCGCATTAGATAATAGGGCCAGAATAGATAGTAGGGCCGGACTGAATAATAGAGCCCGATTAGATAGTAGGGCCGGACTGGATAATAGAGTCAGATTAGATAGTAGGGCCAGACTGGATATTAGAGCCAGATTAGATAGTAGGGCCGGACTGAATAATAGAGCCGGATTAGATAGTAGGGCCGGCCTTGTTAATAGTGTCCGATTTGATATAGGGCCAGACTGGATAATAGAGTCAGATTAGATAGTAGGGCTGGACTTGATAATAGAGCCACATTAGATAGTAGGGCCAGATTGGATAATAGAGTCGCATTAGATAGTAGGGCCGGACTGGATAATAGGGCCAGATTAGATAGTAGGGCTGGACTGAATAATAGAGCCGGATTAGATAGTAGGGCTGGACTTGATAATAGAGCCACATTAGATAGTAGGGCCAGATTGGATAATAGAGTCGCATTAGATAGTAGGGCCGGACTGGATAATAGGGCCAGAATAGATAGTAGGGCCGGACTGGATAATAGAGCCGGATTAGATAGTAGGGCTGGACTGAAATCAAGTCACCCCTCATCCTTCGCCGTTCCAACGAGAAAAGGCCGAGAACTCTCAACCTATCCTCGTACGACTTCCTCTCCATTCCAGGCAACATCCTGGTAAATTTTCTCTGCACCCTCTCCAAAGCTTCCACATCTTTCCTAAAGTGAGGCGACCAGAACTGCACACAGTACGCCAACTGTGGCCTAACCAAAGTCCTGTACAGCTGCAACATCACTTCACGACTCTTGAATTCAATCCCGGATAATAGAGCCAGATTAGATAGTAGGGCTGGACTGAATAATAGAGCCGGATTAGATAGTAGGGCCGGCCTTGTTAATAGTGTCCAATTTGATATAGGGCCAGACTGGATAATAGAGTCAGATTAGATAGTAGGGCTGGACTGGATAATAGAGCCACATTAGATAGTAGGGCCAGACTAGATAATAGAGTCGCATTAGATAGTAGGGCCGGACTGCATAATAGGGCCAGATTAGGTAGTAGGGCCGGACTGGATAATAGAGCCAGATTAGGTAGTTGGGCCAGACTGGATAATAGAGCCACATTAGATAGTAGGGCCAGACTGGATAATAGAGCCACATTATATCGTAGGGCCGGACTGGATATTAGAGCCAGATTAGATAGTAGGGCTGGACTGAATAATAGAGCCGGATTAGATAGTAGGGCTGGACTGAATAATAGAGTCAGATTAGGTAGTAGGGCGGGACTGGATAATAGAGCCCGATTAGATAGTAGGGCGGGACTGGATAATAGAGTCAGATTAGATAGTAGGGCCAGACTGGTTAATAGAGCCAGATTAGATAGTAGGGCCAGACTGGTTAATAGAGCCAGATTAGGTAATAGGGCCGGACTGAATAATAGAGTCGGATTAGATAGTAGGGCCAGAATGGATAATAGAGCCCGATTAGATAGTAGGGCCGGAATGGGTAATAGAGCCAGATTAGATAGTAGGGCCGGACTGGATAATAGAGTCAGATTAGATAGTAGGGCCGGACTGGATAATAGAGCCGGATTAGATATAGGGCCAGACTGGATAATAGTGTCAGATTAGATAGTAGGGCCGGAATGGATAATAGAGCCAGATTAGATAGTAGGGCCGGACTGGATAATAGAGCCAGATTAGATAGTAGGGCCGGACTGGATAAAAGAGTCAGATTAGATAGTAGGGCCAGACTGGAAAATAGAGCCGGATTTAGAAAGTAATGGCGGACTGGATAATAGAGTCAGATTATGTAGTTGGGCCTGAGTGGATAATAGAGTCAGATTAGGGCAGCGGTAGACGTCCAGTACGTGGCCACCGCCATCCGACGCCTTAAAACGGCGGTGCTCGGACCCGACGTAGTGCACCAGTTGGAGGACACTCAGGTGTGCGGTGGGATCCCGTCCACGCTCACCCCAGACCGGACGGAATTTCACATTGGCCCCAAGGTCCCGTACTTCCCGCGGGAGCCTGTGCCCCACAACCTGAGCCGCCTCCGAAATTTTAACTTTGTTTTGTTTAGGGAAATAAAAAGAAGCGCCCTGTACAGACTGCTGCTGCACACCGTCCACCTCTTCTCCCTCATCCACCGTCCGGACACGGCTTGGCGTGCCCATTTGCCACCAGGCGGTGGGGATCCCCAGTGGAGGGCTCTCTACGCGGGAGTCCTCCCCCTTTCTCTCGGGGATCTGGGGTGGAGGGTGCTGCACGCAGCAGTCCCCTGCAACCGCAGATTGCGGTGGTTCACGGACTCCCAGCCCAACTGCTTGTTCTGTGGCGCTGTGGAGTCCGTGGACCACGTATATATTGGGTGTGGGTGTTTGCACTCCCTTTTTGATTTTCTGAAAAACCTTCTCCTCTGTTTTTGGCTGCACTTCAGTCCCACGCTCCTGATCTTTGGACACCCGGTACGGAGGAAGGAGGGCAGGTCTGAAGACCTCCTCGTGGGTCTGCTCCTGGGCCTGGCCAAACCGGCCATTAACAGATCCAGGCAGCGGGCCGTGGAGGGGGTCGTTAAGGCCGACTGCCTGCCCCTCTTCCGCGGCTACGTTAGAGCCCGGGTGTCCTTAAAACAGGTGTGCTTGCCCTTTGATGTGAAGGGCAGTGTTTGTCACTGGCCACCCGGGTGTTTTCCTATCTTCCTGGTGGTGGAAATTGAATAAAGATTCGTGCACTTTGTCTTTCACTGTGTCTCACACCTGCACACACACACCATGGGTTCTGGGGATAAAATAAGCACTACCGCACTTAGGTGGTAGTGTGGGGGTTAAAAAAAAAATAGAGTCAGATTAGATAGTAGGGCTGGACTGGATAATAGAGCCAGAGTAGATCGTGGGGTTGGACTGGATAATAGAGTCAGATTAGATAGTAGGGCCAAATTGGATAATAGAGTCGCATTAGATAGTAGGGCCGGACTGGATAATAGAGCCACTTTAGATCATAGGGCCAGACTGGATATTAGAGCCAGATTAGATAGTAGGGCCAGACTGGTTAATAGAGCCAGATTAGGTAATAGGGCCGGACTGGATATTAGAGTCAGATTAGATAGTAGGGCCAGACTGGATAATAGAGCCAGATTAGATAGTAGGGCCAGACTGGATAATAGAGCTAGAGTAATCGTAGGGCCGGACTGGATAATAGAGTCAGATTAGATAGTAGGGCCAAATGGATAACAGAGCCGGATTAGATAGTAGGGCCGGACTGGATAATAGAGCCAGATTAGATAGTAGGGCCGGACTGGATAATAGAGCCAGATTAGATAGTAGGGTCGGACTGGATAATAGAGTCGGATTAGATATAGGGCCAGACTGGATAATAGAGTCGGATTAGATATAGGGCCAGACTGGATAATAGAGTCAGATTAGATAGTAGGGCCGGACTGGATAAAAGAGTCAGATTATACAGTTGGGCCGGAGTGGATAATAGAGTCAGATTATATAGTAGGGCTGGACTGAATAATAGAGCCAGAGTAGATCGTGGGGTTGGACTGGATAATAGAGTCAGATTAGATAGTAGGGCCAAATTGGATAATAGAGTCGCATTAGATAGTAGGGCCGGACTGGATAATAGAGGCACATTAGATCGTAGGGCCAGACTGGATATTAGAGCCAGATTAGATAGTAGGGCCGGACTGGATAATAGAGTCAGATTAGATAGTAGGGCCAGACTGGATAATAGAGCCACATTAGATAGTAGGGCCAGACTGGTTAATAGAGCCAGATTAGGTAATAGGCCGGACTGAATAATAGAGTCGGATTAGATAGTAGGGCCGGAATGGATAATAGAGCCCGATTAGATAGTAGGGCCGGAATGGATAATAGAGTCAGATTAGATAGTACGGCCAGACTGGTTAATAGAGCCAGATTAGATAGTAGGGCCGGACTGGATAATAGAGCCAGAGTAATCGTAGGGCCGGACTGGATAATAGAGTCACATTAGATAGTAGGGCCGGACTGGATAATAGAGTCAGATTAGATAGTAGGGCCGGACTGGATAAAAGAGTCAGATTAGATAGTAGCGCCGGACTGGATAAAAGAGTCAGATTAGATAGTAGGGCCGGACTGGATAATAGAGTCGGATTAGATATAGGACCAGAGTGGATAATAGAGTCAGATTAGATAGTAGGGCTGGACTGGTTAATAGTGTCAGATTAGATAGTAGGGCCGGACTGGATAATAGAGCCACATTAGATAGTAGGGCCAGACTGGATAATAGAGCCGGATTTAGATAGTAATGGCGGACTGGATAATAGAGTCAGATTATATAGTTGGGCCGGAGTGGATAATAGAGTCAGATTAGATAGTCGGGCTGGACTGGATAATAGAGCCAGAGTAGATCGTGGGGTTGGACTGGATAATAGAGTCAGATTAGATAGTAGGGCTGGACTGGATAATACAGCCAGATTAGGTAGTTGGGCCAGACTGGATAATAGAGCCACATTAGATAGTAGGGCCGGACTGGATAATAAAGCCACATTAGATCATAGGGCCAGACTGGATATTAGAGCCAGATTAGATAGTAGGGCTGGACTGAATAATAGAGCCGGATTAGATAGTAGGGCTGGACTTAATAATAGAGCCAGATTATGTAGTAGGGCGGGACTGGATAATAGAGCCACATTAGATAGTAGGGCCAGACTGGTTAATAGAGCCAGATTAGGTAATAGGGCCGGACTGAATAATAGAGTCGGATTAGATAGTAGGGCCGGAATGGATAATAGAGCCCGATTAGATAGTAGGGCCGGAATGGATAATAGAGTCAGATTAGATAGTAGGGCCAGACTGGTTAATAGAGCCAGATTAGATAGTAGGGCCGGACTGTATAATAGAGCCAGAGTAATCGTAGGGCCGGACTGGATAATAGAGTCAGATTAGATAGTAGGGCCGGACTGGATAATAGAGTCAGATTAGATAGTAGGGCCGGACTGGATAATAGAGCCGGATTAGATATAGGGCCAGAGTGGATAATAGAGTCAGATTAGATAGTAGGGCCGGACTGGATAATAGAACCGGATTAGATAGTAGGGCCGGACTGGACAATAGAGCCAGATTAGATAGTAGTGCCGGACTGGATAATAGAGTCAGATTAGATAGTAGGGCCGGACTGGATAAAAGAGTCAGATTAGATAATAGCGCCGGACTAGATAATAGAGTCAGATTAGATAGTAGGGCCGGACTGGATAATAGAGTCGGATTAGATATAGGGCCAGAGTGGATAATAGAGTCGGATTAGATAGTAGGGCCAGACTGGATAATAGAGTCGGATTAGATATAGGGCCAGAGTGGATAATAGAGTCAGATTAGATAGTAGGGCCGGACTGGTTAATAGTGTCAGATTAGATAGTAGGGCCGGACTGGATAATAGAGCCACATTAGATAGTAGGGCCAGACTGGATAATAGAGCCGGATTTAGATAGTAATGGCGGACTGGATAATAGAGTCAGATTATATAGTTGGGCCGGAGTGGATAATAGAGTCGCATTAGATAGTAGGGCTGGACTGGATAATAAAGTCAGATTAGATAGTAGGCCCAGACTAGATATTAGAGTCAGGTTAGATAGTAGGGCCGGACTGGATAATAGAGCCAGAGTAGATCGTGGGGTTGGACTGAATAATAGAGTCAGATTAGATAGAAGGGCCAAATGGATAATACAGTCGCATTACATAGTAGGGCCGGACTGGATAATAGAGCCCGATTAGCAAGTAGGGCCGGACTGGATAATAGAGTCAGATTAGATAGTAGGGCTGGACTGGTTAATAGAGTTGGATTAGATAGTAGTGCCGGACTGGATAACAGAGCAGGATTAGATAGTAGTGCCGGACTGGATAATAGAGTCTGATTAGATAGTAGGGCCGGACTGGTTAATAGAGTCAGATTAGATAGTAGGGCTGGACTGGATTATAGAGCCACATTAGATAGTAGGACCAGACTGGATAATAGAGCCGGATTTGATAGTAATGGCGGACTGGATAATAGTGTCAGATTATATAGTAGGGCCGGACTGGATAATAGAGCCAGAGTAATCGTAGAGCCGGACTGGATAATAGAGTCAGATTAGATAGTAGGGCCGGACTGGATAATAGAGCCGGATTAGATAGTAGGGCCGGACTGGATAATAGAGCCACATTAGATAGTAGGGTCAGACTGGATAATAGAGCCACATTAGATATTAGGGCCAGACTGGATAATAGAGCCGGATTAGATAGTAGGGCCGGACTGGATAATAGAGTCAGATTAGATAGTAGGGTCAGACTGGATAATACAGCTAGATTAGATAGTAGGGTCGGACTGGATAATAGAGCCGGATTAGATGATAGGGCCGGACTGGATATTAGAGCTAGATTAGATAGTAGGGCCGGACTGGTTAATAGAGTCAGATTAGATAGTAGGGCCGGACTGGATAATAGAGCCAGATTAAATAGTACGGCCAGGCTGGATAATAGAGCCAGTTTAGGTATTAGAGCCGGATTGGATAATAGAGCCAGTTTAAATAATAGAGCCGAACTGGATAATTGAGCCAGATTAGGTAGTAGGGCCGGACTGGTTAATAGAGCCAGGTTAGGTAGTAGGGCCGGACTGGATAATAGAGCCAGATTAGATAGTAGGGCCGGACTGGATAATAGAGCCAGGTTAGGTAGTAGGGCCGGACTGGATAATAGAGCCAGATTAGGTAGTAGGGCCGGACTGGTTAATAGAGCCAGATTAGGTAGTAGGGCCGGACTGGATAATCGAGCCAGATTAGATAGTAGGGCCGGACTATATAATAGTGCCGGATTAGATAATGGGGCTGGATGGAATAACAGGCCAGACTGGATAACCCAATTGGACTGGATAATAGAGACAAACTGGGTAGTAGAGCCAAATTAGATAATGTGGCCGGATGGGATAATAGAGCCTGTTTGGATAATAAAGGTGGACTGGATAATAGGGCCAGATCAGATAATTGAGCTGGTGCAGGCACGATGGGCAAAGTTGCCTGCATTTGCACCATGGTACTTCTGTGTTCAGTTGTTGTTAAAATGATGTTGAGCCGCAGTCAAGAACCTTTCAATCTGCAAGCTAAAAAAAACTCTAGTATGGGGGAAAATAAAGACTTGCATTGATGTTGTATGTTTCCTGACCACCAGGCACCACAAATGACTTTCGAACCAATGTGGTACTCCCTAGAATGTAGTCACTATTGGAATGTAGGAAATGCAGCAGTTATTATACACACAGCAAGCTCCATGAAAGCAATGTGATTATGCCCAGATCTTCTGATTTTGTGACATTGGGTGAGGGATAAATATTGGTCAGGACACCAGGGAGAGGGCCCCATGGTGCAGCATTTTTGATATCTTCCTGACAGGGTAGATAGCTCTCACTTTAACATCTCATCCCTAAGACAGCACCACAGAACTGCACTGGAGTGCAGTCCTCAATTTCGCAGTTCAAGCTCTTTCGTGGGCCTCATTTTGGATTCTCTGCGACATTAGCTTACTATTGGATATAACTGACATCAGGAATGTGGGATTCTGCAAGGGATGATAATTAGCTCAGACAGCAAAAGGCAAACCAATAGGCAAACCAACTCTGAGCTAGGTCAGGGTCATGCTGGTCAGGTACATAGTGAAATGTCAATATGAGAGTGTTCCTAGAGCTTTCTAAATACTTGAATCAACTCTAGGTGACTTCAGAAATTGATCTGGGGTTTTTGCTTCAGATAAGGCTAAATCTACATATTTTAGAAAATCTTAGCAGTGTGAGAGGAGCTCTACACTATAATAGAAGTGAGCAGTGCTGACTTGCAAGGCAGTAATTGAATTCAATAGTGTTAATTACATATTAAAATTTAGCAGTTTCTAAGTATCAGCAAGCCAGTTGACTTCAATTTGTTACTGTTCATCAGTTTGCCCTGGAAATGTTGAATAAATTTTGTTTAATCTATTGCAGCACGGTGGCTCATAGGTTAGCACTGTTGCCTCACAGTGCCAAGGGTCCAGGTTCAATTCCCGCCTCAGGTGAATGTCTGTGTGGAGTTTGCGTCTTCTCCCTGTGTCTGTGTGGGTTTCCTCCAGCTGCTCCAGTTTCTTCCTACAATCCAAATGTGCAGGTGAGGTGGTTTGTCCATGCTAAATTGTCCATAGTGTTTAGGGATGTGTAGGTTAGGTGCATTAGTCTGGAGTAATAGCGTAGGGGAATGGGTCTGGGTGGATTATTCTTCAGAGAGTCAGTGTGGACTGGACTGGTTGGGCCACATGGCCTGTTTCCACACGTAGGAATTCTATGATTCAGAAATTGCAGTCATCATATCAAAATGTGAGAGAGATTCCAGGAGACTAGAAATGTCACATGGTAGATGAGTGAATTAGCATTAAAACAAAAGCTGTATGTACCACATACAGCAAAAACACTGCTTTTATATGGTATTTTTAACATAGTAAATTGACTCAAGGTGCTTCACAAGAAGTTATTCAAACAGAATAATTTGGTTTCAAGCCCATAAAGAGACATTAGAGGAGGTGACCTAAAGCTTAAGATAGATTTTAATATTGAGTATAGGAGTTGGGACGTCATGTTGAAGTTGGTGAGCCATCTTCTGGAGTACTGTGTCCAGTTCTGGTCACCCAGTTATAGGAAGGATATTATGAAACTAGAGAGGAAAGATTTACCAGGATGTTGCCAAATATGGATGGTTTGAATTATACGGATAGGTCGGGGATTTTTCACTGGAGTGTAGGAGGTTGAGGGGTGACCTTATAGAGGTTTATAAGCTCATGAGGAGTATAGATAAGGTGAATAGTAAGGGTCTTATCCTCTAAGGTAGTGGATTTCAAGACCAGGGGTCTATGCTTAAGGTGAGTGGAAAAAAATTTTAAAAAGACATGAGGGGCAACCTTTTTACACAGAAAGTGGTTAGTAAGTGGAATGAATTTCCAGAGGAATTGGTGAATGCAAGTACAATTACAACACTGAAAAGATATTTGGATTGGAGGGATATGGGCCAAGTGCAGACAGGTGGGACTAGTTTAGTTTGGGATTATGGTCGGCATGGACTGGTTGGACCGAAGGGTCTGTTTACGTGTTGTATGACCCTATGATTCCAAAACACAGCTTGTATTTATATGGTGCCCTGAACATGACAAATGACCCAAGACACTTAAGGAGAGTCTTAGAAAAGAGTGAGATAAAAAGAATTTTGAGGTGGGAATTCCAGAACTTCATGACCTGAGGAAGAGTTACACCTGAAACGTTGACTTCTCCACTTCCTGATGCTGCCTGGCTTGCTGTGTTCTTCCAGCCTCCTGCTTGTCTACCTTCACGTTTTAATGGCAACTCCTCACCCTAGTTCCCATCATTATAAAGGCATTCTGAGAAGCTTGGGTTAATGCATTGGCACCAATCTTTCTTGGTGGTTTTGGGCCACATCTAGAATATTGTGGGCAGTCTTGATCTTGAGGGAGTGCAGTGAAGGTTTACCAGGCTGATTCAGGGGATGGAGGGACTGACATATTAGGAGAGATTGACATATTAGGTTAGGATTGTTTTTGCTTGAGTTCAGACGAATGAGGGGGTAGTCTCATAGAGATTTATAAAATTCTAACAGGATTAGAATAGGGTTGATGTTCCCGATGGTGGGTGTGTCCAGAACCAGGGATCAGAGTCTGAGGATTCTGACCATTTAGGATGGAGATGAGGAGACATTTCTTCACCCAGAGAGCGGTGAGCCTGTGGAATTCATGATCACAGGAAGTGGTTGATGCCAAAACAATGAATGTATTCAAGAGGCAGCTACATATCAAATGTGGGGTGAATGGGATCAAAGGTTATGGGGAGAAAGCAGGATTAGGCTATTGAGTTGGACAATCAGCATGATTGTGGTGAATGGCAGAGCAGGCTCAAAGGGATGAATGGCCTCCTCCTGCTCTGACCTTCTTTGTTTCTATGTTTTGACCTGAGCTACAGGTACCATGTCAGAAGGCTGCCCACAAAAGCTCTGCAGCAGAATTTAGGCTCAATCCTGATAAACAACAGATAGGTTTATCACATAATACTTATGATGTGCAGATGCCAGTGTAGGACTGGATTGGACAAAGTCAGAAGTCACTACACAAGGTTATAGTCCAACAAATTCATTTGAAATCACAAGCTTTCAGAGCACTGTTGAAGGAGCAGCAAACAAACAGGTTGGACTATAACCTGGTGTCGTGTGACTGTTAGCATAATACCTGGTCATGTAACACCTGAGACACATTATTGTCTCTTGTGAGACAGTCAGGTTCAATGTAAGTATATTATTATTTAGCCACATGTTGTTAAGACCAAGAACAATCATTGAAGCACAATTTAGGCTCAGCTGAACAACTGCAGGACATATGGAATTCTAGTTAGCTCCTCCCACAAACTGTCCCCTCTATGCTGGAGGGGAGAGTTTATTTTATGTTGTCTGTTACATCACTCACTGGGGTAGTGTGCTGGAAATTACATCCTTATAACTTACAATGTGTTCCGGTAACTTAGCTTGAAAGCTGCAAATATCTTCTTCCGTACTTTCTTTATTTCAAAGTGGTATCTTTTCCCATTTTGGAGTCCACAATACAACTAGAAAATGGAAAAAAATGGTCTTTACAGTTAAGGTCTTTCAGGTATTAATTGCTTGACACTGAAAGTAAGGCCCCAGTGAGATATTAATCATCAACAATTAAGAGGCCATGCAAGTTCAAGTTAGACTATCCAATGGAATCTCAATGAAAACCCACACTTCCACTCTTCTGCTCCATCCAACTCTATTGCTACATTCCTCTTCTTCACAAAGCTCTGGAATTGTCACTTCAAAATTCTTTTATCAAACTCTCTTCTAAGGATCTTAGAGTCATAGAGATGTACAGCACAGAACCAGGCCCTTCGGTCTGACTTATCCATTCCGACCAGATATCCCAACCAAGTCTAGTCCCACCTGCGAGCACCTAGCCCATATCTTTCCAAACCCTTCCTATTCATATACCTACCCAGATGCCTTTTAAATGTTGCAATTATACCAGCCTCCACCACATCCTCTGGCAGCTCATTCCATACACGTACCACACTGTGTGTGAATAAGTTGCCCCTTAGGTCTCTTTTATATCTTCGCCTTCTCACCCTAAACCTATGCCCTCTAGTTCTGGACTGCCCCACTCCAGGGAAAAGACTTTGTCTATTTATCCTATCCATGCCCCTCATGATTTTATAAACCTCTATAAGGTCACCCCTGAGCCTCTGACACTCCAGGAAAAACAGTCCTAGCCTGTTCAGCCTCTCCCTATAGCTTATATCGTCCAACCCTGGCAACATGTTTATAAATCTTTTCTGAACCCTTTCAAGTTTCACAACATCTATCCGATAGGAAGGAGACTAGAATTGCAAGCAATGTTCCAGCAGTGGCCTAACTAATGTCCTGTACAGCCGCAACATGACTTAACATGGAATCCCTAAACTCACGCCTTGTAGGAAATCATCTCTATAACATCCCCATATCTTCTGGAACTTCTTTCTCCCCAGCTTCAAAACATCTCAGGACATTTCCGCATTCCTGGCAGCTAATATTAATTTCCCTGCTATTATGGCACTCTTCACCTGTCAAGAACCTGTTCCTGGCTTCATCTTTCTCTCTGGTAGTCATAAAACTCAAGTCTGCAAAAGAACCATAACAGTTAACCTCCACCCTGCCAAATGGCATGCTGGTCATTGAGCTGAAATGATATGATTTATTGTAAATAACCAGAGCAAAAGTGTACTAATCTCAGGCTCTGAAATCAAATTTCTATTCCACAATTATATTCAGACCTAGATGTCCTTGGACAGGAAGCATGTGATATTCACTAGTAGGCTTGAGGCCTACTAGTTTGTTAAACATCAATAAAAAAGACACAAAGTCAAAGTTTTTCAAATATACCAAGGGGAGGACAAGGTAACCATGGCTACCAAGGGAAACCAGGGATATCATCAAAGCAAAAGAAAGGGCTTACAATGTGATGAAGAAGCCTTTAAAACCCAGCAAAGCACAACCAAAAATGAAATGAGCATGAGGAAAAGATGAAATATGAGGGTAACCCTAGCTAATAATATAAAATAAGCTTGCAAGAGTCTCTTTAAATATATAAAAGGGAAGAGAGAAGCAAGGGTGACATTGGACCACTAGACAATAAGACTTGGAAAATAATAATTGGGAACAAAGAAATGGCGGAGGAACTGAAGAGGTACTTTACATCAGTCTTCATGGTGGAAGACACCAATAGCACCAATAGAACTTCAAAAGAGTCAGAGGGAAGAGGTAAGTGTAGTGGTCATCACTTAAGAGAAGGTACTGGGAAAGCTGAAGGGTCTGAAGGTGGGTCATTCACCCACATCTGGTGGATTAAACCTCTGAGTTCTGAAGGAGACAGCTAAGGAGATTGTAGAGGCATTGGCAGTAATCTTTCAGGAATCATTAGAGTCATTGATGGTCCCAGAGAACTGGACAATGGTTAAAGTAACACCCCTGTGTAAGAAGAGAGGGAGACAGAAGGCAGGAGATTATAGATTGGTTAACCTGCCCTTAGTCGTTAGTAAGAATTTAGACTCCATTATTAATGATGAGATTGCAGAGAAATTGAAAGTGCATGCTAAAATAGTCCGCAGGATTTTGTCAAGGGATTTCATGCCTGACAAATCTGTGAGAATTCTTTGAAGGTGCTACATTTTGATAGGGCAAATCAGAAAAGGACTTACGCACTTAATGATAAGGTCCTAGGGAGTGTTGCCGAACAAAGAGATCTTGGATTACAGGTTCATAGTTCCTTGAAAGTGGAGTTGCAGGTAAACAGGGAAGTGAAGAAGGTGTTCTGGATGCTCGCCTTTGTTGGTCAGTTCATTGAGTATGAGAGTTCTGAGGAGAAAGTGAGGACTGCAGATGCTGGAGATCCGAGCTGAAAATGTGTTGCTGGAAAAGCGCAGCAGGTCATGCAGCATCCAAGGAGCAGGAGAATCGACGTTTCAGGCATAAGCCCGAAGAAGCTCCTGAAGAAGGGCTTATGCCCGAAACGTCGATTCTCCTGCTCCTTGGATGCTGCCTGACCTGCTGCGTTTTTCCAGCAACACATTTTCAGCGTATAAGAGTTCTGAGGCCAAGTTGCGGCTGTACAGAACATTGGTTAGGCCACTGTTGGAATGTTGCATGCAATTCTGGTATCCTTCCTATCAGAAGGATGTTGTGAAACTTGAAAGGATTCAGAAAAGTTTGACAAGGATGTTGCCAGGGTTGGAGATTTTGAGCAATAGAGAGAGGCTGAATAGACTGTGGCTATTTTCCCTGGAGTTTTGGAGGTTGACGGGTGACGTTATAGAGGCTTATAAAATCATGAGGGGAATGGATAGGGTAAATAATCAAGGTCTTTTCCCCAGGGTAGGGAGTTCAAACCTAAAGGGCGTAGGTGTACAGTGAGATGGGAAAAATGTAAGGGTCCTAACGGGCAATTTATTTCACACAGAGGATGGTGCGTGTATGGAATGAGCTGCCAGAGGAAGTGGTGGAGGCTGGTAAAATTACAATATTCAAAAGGCATCTAGATGGGTATCTTATTAGGAAGAGCTTAAAGGGATATGGAACAAATGTTGGCAAATGAGACTCGATCAGTTTAGGATATCTGGTTGGTATCGACGAGTTGGATTGAAGGGTCTGTTTCCATTCAGTACACCTCAATGATTCTATGACTAGGTAACAAGTAAGTTAGACAAAGGAGAACCTTTATCTGAATTTCCAGAAAGTCTTTGACAATGTGATACACAGGAGGCTGCTAAATAAAATAAAAGCCTATGATGTTAGGGACAAGATACTTGCATTGATAGAGGATTAGCTGACTGGCAGAAGACAGAGAGTAGGGATAAAGGTGTCATTTTCAGGATAACAGCTGGTGACTAGTAGAGTTCCAAAAGGATCAGTGTTGGGACCATAATTATTCACGTTACACATTAACAATCTCACTGAAGGAACAGTGGGCATTGTTGCTTAGCTTACAGGTGACACAAAGATGAATGGACAGATAGTGTTGAGGAAGTGGGGAGGCTGCAGAAAGACTTGGACAGGCTAGGACAGTGGACAAAGAAGTGGCAGATAGAATACAATGTGGCAAAGTATGAGATTATGCACTTTGGAAGAAAGATTAAAGGTGGAGACTATTTTTTTTTAATGGGAAAAGCTTTCAGAAATTTGAAATAGTATGAGTCCTAGTTGAGGATTTTCTAAATGCAGGCTGTTGGCAGTTAGGAAGGCAAATGCAATGCTAGCATTCATTTTGAGTGGGCTAGAATACAAGAGCTATTGTAGAAGATTCTGGTCAGACCGCATTTGGAATATTGAAAACAGTTTTAGGCTTCATATCAAGGGAATGATGTGCTGGCCTTGGAAGGGTCCATAGGAGGTTTTACAAGAATGATCCCGGGGATAAAAGGATTGTTATTTGAGGAGTTGTTGAGGACTCTGGATCTGTACTCAATGGAGCTGAGAAGGATGAGGGGGTAATCTGATTGTAATTTATAGAATACTGAGAGGCTTGGATAGTGTGAACATGGAGAAGATGTTTCCACTAGTAGGAGAGACTAGAACCTTAGGGCATAGCCTCAGAGTGAGGGACAACCCTTTAGATGAGGAGGAATTTCTTCAGTCGGAGAGTGGTGAATCTGTGAAAGAATGTGTGTGGAGGCCAAGTCATTGAGTATCTTTAACTCAGAGATAGATATATTCTTGATTGGTAAGGAGATCAAGAGTGATAGGGAAAAGACTGAAGAATAGGATTGAGAAACAAACCAACCATGATTGAAGGCAAAGCAGATTGAATGGACTGAATGACCTCATTCTGTTCCTATATCATGTTTTCCCCTTGCAGTCCTCAGGACTGACACGCAAGGTGGCATCAGAAGTCACAGGACACTAGGTTCTAGTCCAACAGGTTTATTTGAATCACAAGTTTCCGGAGCACTGCTCCTTCATCAGGTGAGGTCAACAGTTTTAGAAAAGGAACACCAATATGTACATCATGAAAAGAGGTTAAAGTTCATTACAGTTTCAACCATGGTTGGCATAGAGATGCAGCAGGGAAAAAAAAATAACTGTCAATCTTAAAGAGTTCAAAAGCTTAGACCGGGAAGTATACTTTAATTGTTCAGGGTGTTGCCATGGGCAATGTAGCAGGCATTTTAATGTCCTCTTCCTCAAATTAAAAGTACAATGCATGCACAAATTCCTTTTCCCTACATAGAACAGGGTGAATATATGTAGCTTCTAACACACGGAAATGCCTCACACTGAGAGCCTTTGTCTCAGAGAATTGTTTGGTAGGACCGAAACTAAATGTTGCTAAAAACTGATACAAAGTTAAAGTTGAAGAGATAGTGGTCCAACAATGAGATAAATAGGGATCAAGATGGAAACCTTTGAGTTTGTGCATCCTTTTAACAATGTTTAATTGTATCACTGTTCTTTCTGCTAAAGTTAATTGAGGGTCTATTCAATTATAGGAACTCCTCGTGCCTCAAATGCATGCAAATACAATCTTGTAGGTTTAAGGGATGTCTTTGGTTTGTTTGGATCAAGTCAAACTCCAATGTTTGTTTTCTTGATATGCTACTGTACAGAACTGAACTGCATTTGCAACTATGTATATACAAAGATATTTTTTGAAAATAAAATGGGAAAACATACACAAAAAAAAGAGATCTGTAAATAAAGATAGAATTAAGAAAGGGAGTGATAAAGGAGACAAACTAAGCTGTAAGAGTAATGTTTTAAAATTCTCCGATAATAATTAAACTCTGACAAAATGAGGCTCCACATTTGTAAAATTAAAATTTGTGACTGAGGCTTTATTTGGCAGCAGTTATGCCTGGATTAGATGTCCAAAATGTACTCAAAAATGCACCATTTTTCCAGTGTGCATAGCTAGCAACAAATGAATAAACAGTGCAACTTAAATAGATTTCAAGGTTGAATCTAGTTTGAGATATAGGTGTTGTGGTGGCGAGATAAATGCAACAGTAACTTCCTTCAGTGTTTACCTGCACCTATATGAACTCTGCAATTTGCTGTCTCATTTATTTCATTGTGACAGTATGTGAGAGGATCAGTTACTGAATTGAATCGAATTTGCTTTATTGTCACATGTACTTAAATTTGTCCACTGAAAAATTTGTATTCACTGTGAAACTGTGCCATCTGAGGTACAAGGGTACTTGGGCACAGATATCTAAGATCTTAGGAAACAAAAAAATAGAAAAATAATGAAATAAATAGTCCAGCATTATAGGTCAAAGGCATAAATTAGAAAAATAAAGATGTATTCAGGGTGGCATGGTAGCTAAGTAGTTAGCACTGCTGCCTCACAGCGCCAGGGACCTGGGTTTGATTCCAGCCTCAGGTGACTGTCTGTGTGGAGTTTGCACATTCTCCCTGAGTCTCTGTGGGTTTCCTCTGGGTGCACTGGTTTCCTCCCACAGTCCAACGATGTGCAGGTGAGGTGAATTGGCTGTGCTGAATTTACGATAGTGTTCAGCAATGTGTAGTTTAGGTGGATTAGTCATGAGAATTGTGGGGGTTACAGGGTTGGGTCTGGCTGGGATGATCTTTGGAGGATTGGTGTGGACTTATTAGGCTGAATGGCCTGTTTCCACACTGTGAGGATTCAATTTGAAACAATAAGTTCAGAATATCAGCCTTACTGACTCAGTCCATGCCGGCACCTAGCCTCTAGGGAGATGTGCCACTGCCACCTGTGTCAGATCCACCAATGTAGGAGTTTCCCCACTTCAGGCGCCATCTCTGCACTGCTAGGTCCACATCGCTGAATCCACACTTGCCCTGAAACTCGTTCTAGGCTGCACTGCCAGGCCAGGCTGTCGCAGGGCCACCAGTGCCCCTCCGGCTGCAGAATTCGCCTTGCCAACACCGCCATCTTGAACAGTCAGCTGCCCGCCAATGCTGCCATCCCCAATCAGTGAAGGGGCTTTACTGCCGCTGGCCCCCGGATGCCGGGAGAACGTCCTCGCTGCCGCCACCTCCTATCACTGGGAGAAGCCACTCCGCATGCTCCACACTCGCTGCTGACCAACCCGCCACAGAAAAGAGGACTAACAGGAAAGGAAAGTAAGGCAAAAGAAAAGAGCAGAAGCAAAAGTAAAACAAAGAAGGAAAGCAAATGGGAGTGGATGGCCCTGGGTCAAGAGTCTGCACACAGCCCTGTTATTCTGCTGCCATCTTGCTCAGTGAATATAAGCTCACAGGGCTGGTTTGTGATGCAGAATGATGCTAACAGCGTGGGTTGAATCCCTACACCGGCTGAGGTCACTGTGAATATCCTGCCTTCCAACCTATCAGTTCTGGTCTCCCTGCTATCGGAAGGATGTTGTGAAACTTGAATGAGTTCAGGAAAGCTTTACAAGGATGCTACCAGGGTTGGAGGGTTTGAGCTACAGGGAGAGGCTGAATAGGCTGGGGCTGTTTTCCATGGAACGTCAGAGACTGAGATTTGACCTTATAGCAGTTTATAAAATCATGAGGGGCATGGAATGGGTGAATGTTTATGGTCTTATGATTCTATTAATGTCAGGCCACTGGACATTCTGGATGCTGGTGGTCGGTGTGAACTTGGTGGGCTGAATGGTCTGCTTCCACACTGTGGGGGTTCTATGAATAGACAAGATCTCTTCCCTGGGTTGGGGGAGTCCAGAACTAGAGGGCATAGGTTGAAGGTGAGAGGGGCAACCTTTTCACGCAGAGGGTGGTGTATGTTTGGAATGAGCTGCCAGAGGAAGTGGTGGAGGCTGGTACAATTACAACATTTAAAAGGCATCTTGGATGGGTTTAAGGATAGGAAAAGTTTAGAGGGATATGGGCTAAGTGCTGGCAAATGGGAATAGATTAGGTTAGGATGTCTGGCCAGCATTTACGAGTTGGACTGCAGGGTGTGTTTCCGTGCTGAACATCTCCATGACTGTCCCCTCACCTGAGGCACGGTGACCCTCATTTTAAACCATCATCAGTCCTTTCACTCCTAAATGAGAGAGAATCCCAATGGGACTGACCTTTTCATGACAGTGCTGTGATCTTAACCTTGATCCTTCATATAAATTCTGCACTCATTTTTTTTTGTTAATGTGGTTGCTGTTTGTCAACTTTAGTTTGATAACATTCCCACTCATTGCACCTTGGGGTGTTTTACACCGTCAAAGGTGTCATAGAAATGTAAGTTGTTGTGACTGGCACCAAAGCATGATCGTGAGTGAGGGGAAGGTTCATTCACTATTTTTAATTATTACTATTAACCTATTTTCCTCATCAACCTGCTGAGAAATTTTATTACATGATCGGGTGAGACTCCATTTCCTTTTCTGTAAATTTAATCTATTTAACTCTCCTTTTCAATTAAAATCATAAAGATAATCAACAAGAGCATTGATTTGAGTAGTGCACCGTCCAACGCGAAATATTGGAAAGATTATTGAACAAGTCTCAGCTGATCAATAAAAACGTTAAAAAAATATATATATTTATTTTGTTTTAGAAGCCTTATTCAATCCCAAAATAAAATTCTTGCCGACCGAGTGTTTCTTTTTGCTGGGGTTACAATTCTGCAAACTGTGTGTTTTTTTTAAAAAAAAGGTGTCAATTTATTTAATTATTTTTGTTTCCGGGAGCTGGGGATTAGGGCTGGAGCTGGGCTGGAACTCTCGATGCAGCCTGTAGCCCCTCCGTCTCACTGGGCGGCTCCAGGCTCCGCTTTCTCTGAAGCGCTGACCAGGGGTGACTTGCAGCAATGTGCCCGCTGGTTGCAACAAGACCGGACTGTGCTGAGTGCCAGAGGTAAGGGACATCAAGACCCCGACATGACACAGCAGCCTCTCCCCTTGAACCCCTTTACAAGAGCCTCAGAGTCTTCTGCAGCTTGGCTTCCCTCCCCCAAAACACTCTTTCCCTTGTGTATATGTATGAGAGAGAGAGAAATGTGGCGACAGTGTAATCCTCTCTTTGAGAATTTGCCCCCCCCCTCCGTTTGAAGTGTCCGGATCAATTCGCTCTGCCGTGGCCTGTTCCTATGGTCGGCAGCGTGGTCGATTTGAAGATGAGCTCCCCACAAGGCTTCCCAGTGAATTGACAAAGCTCGGTTCTACACAGTGAGCAGAGAGAGAGAGAGAGAGCGCTTTAGTTTAAGAGAGTAGAAGGTGTTATTCTCTGTATCTGACCCAATGCTGTGTTTTTCAGTGGGGTGTTTGACTTTGCTTTAACTTTCAGTTTACAAGAGGAGGGATCTTTCCTCTGAATTTTTAAAAAAAAGTAGAACGAGCTTTAGTTTAAAGGAGTAAAGGTAGCTTTACCCTGTATCTAGCTACATGTTGTACTTGTCCTGGCAGTGTTTGTTGGGAATGTGTGGAGGAGGCTTTCCTTTCATTTGAAAAGATTGGAGGGAGTTTAACTCAGTATCTAACTCCAGCCTGTACTTGTCCTGAGAGTGTTTTAATGGGACAGTGTTACGGAGGGCTTTAATTTCAGTTCAGAGGACAGGTAGCTTTACCCCATGTTATCCTTGTCCTTGGACTGTTTGGTGGGGACAATGTGGAGGAAGCTTTAAGTTCAGTTTAAAAGAGTAGAGGAAGCTTTACTCGCTTTCTAGCCTGTAGTGTCCTTGCCTGCAAGTATTTAATGGGGATAATGTAGAGGGAGCTTTAATTTCAGTTTAAAATAATTTTACCCCGTTTCTAGTCTGTGCTGTGCTTGTCCTGAAAGTGTTTGGGGACAGTATGGAGAGTACCTTAATTTCAGCTTAAAAGAGTAGAGGGAACTTTACTCAGTTTCAAGTCTGTGCTGCCCTTGTCCTGAGAGTGGTTGATGGGGACAGTGAGGTCAGTTTAAAAGTGTAGATTTTTGCAAGACATTTTTCATAAGGAAGATTTGGTTCTATTCAGAGCTGGGTTGGTCACCAGAAGGGACACAGGTTTAAGATGATAGTCAAAGGTGATGGAGAGAGTGTATCTGCACCTGTATCTATCCCATCCCATCCCAGACTGCAGGTGTTCAGGAAGGTGGTTCACCAACATCTTTTCCAAGGGAGCTCAGAATGGGCAAAAGCTACTGGTTCTGGAAGTAGAGTTGTGATTATGGAGATTGGAACGGTGGTCATTGCCACTGGATTAGTATTTCAGAAAGGTTTTGTCAAGGACACCTGGTTCCTCTCCAAATGATGCCATGATCAGAGAGCTGGAGCGTCTATTCAATACTTTAGCTGAATAGTAGCAGCCTCCACAATCAAGCTTTTGCTCCAAACATTTCATTCTTTCATTGATGCTAGTGCATGCTGTGGCACAGTGACTCCCAGCACGGCCCCTATGTGAACTGCCAGTGTTAACTTAATGACCGGGTTCTGTAGTTTGTAACTTCGGGGGTCCTTGGTTTTTAACGCAGAAGACCAAGTTACAATCCTGGATTGAGTGGTGCTTTGGAGAAGACCATCCAGTCAGTGTCAGCTCTGTGCAAGGGCAGTTCATTGGTTGCTGGGGCGTTCCCCATAGCCCTGCTTCCCTTCAGATGTGCAGATAAGGTGTCCTTTCCCTAGGGTGGGGGATTTCAAGACTAGTGGGCATATTTTTAAGGTGAGAGAAACGATTTGATAAAGACATGAGAGGCAATTATTTTGACACTGTTTGGATCGTGTATGGAATGAACTTTCAGAGGAAGTGACGGATGCAGGTACAGTTACAATATTTAAAAGATATTTAGATACGTTCATGAATAAGAAAGGTTTGGAGGGATATGGGCCAAGCGCCGGTAGGTGGGACTAGTTTAGTTTGGGAACATGGTGGGCATGGACTGGTTGGACCGAGGGTCTGTTTACCTGCTGTCTGACTGTCGGTCTCTATGATCATCCAAACTCACTTTGTAAGACCATGAGATATACTACAGCAACAACTCCCATTGAGCTGCCACTCCATTAACTGTCTCCGTAAAGCAGAATTTGACATCATGTTGCTTAAGCCAGTGGTCGTTGCGTTAAGAGCGTGCCAAAGGAGATTACAAGGTAGAGAGATTTGGGGAGAGTGTATGAGGGGATAAGGTTGAAGCAGTTAGAAGTGTGGACCTTGGTAACAGAGCAAGGAAAATCAGACCTTCAACAGGCCAACTATCCCAGAGGGCTATGGGGCTAAAAGAGATTAGAGTTAGTGGGCACCCCCTCCCCAGAAAGATTTCAAAGGGAGGATGAGGTGTTTTCTGACTGGGAATGTAGATCAGTGAGGACAGAGGTGATGGGTGAACAGGTGTTGTGAGTAAAGACGGGACAGTGAGTTTTGGATGAACTCCAGTTCGGAGTGAGTAGTTTGTGTAAGTACCCTGTACTCCATAGGGGTAGGTAAATATATCAGGTTCTGCAACAAGAGGTTACTAATTGTAGCAGCATGTTGAGGTACATATTAGGCGATTGGTAATCAAATATTGTCCTGCATTCCAGGTGGAAGGTGCCAACTGTGTAACAAAGAAAGATGTGACTAAAGAAATTGAGGGTTTGGTTAAGAAAAAGAAGGAAGCATATGTCAGGTATAGACAGAATAGATCGAGTGAATCCTTAGAGGAGTATAAAGAAAGTAGGAGTATACTTAAGAGGGAAATCAGGAGGGCAAAACGGGTACATGAGATAGCTTTGGCAAATAGAATTAAGGATAATCCAAAGGGCTTTTACAAATATATTAAGGACAAAAGGGTAACTAGGGAGAGAATAGGGTCCCTCAAAGATCAGCAAGGCGGCCTTTGTGTGGAACCACAAAAAATGGGGGAGGTACTAAATTAATATTTTGCATCAGTATTTACTGTGGAAAAGGATATGGAAGATATAGACTGTAGGGAAATAGATGGTGACAACTCGCAAAATGTCCAGATTACAGAGGAGAAAGTGCTGTATGTCTTGAAACGGTTAAAGGTGGATAAATCCCCAGGACCTGATCAGGTGTACTTGAGAATTCTGTGGGAAGCTAGAGAAGTGATTGCTGGGCCTCTTGCTGAGATATTTGTATCATCAATAGTCACAGGTGAGGTGCTGGAAGGCTGGAGGTTGGCAAATGTGGTGCCACTGTTTAAGAAGGGCAGTAAAGACAAGCCAGGAAACAATAGACAGGTGAGCCTGACCTCGGTGGTGGGCAAGTTGTTGGAGGGAATCCTGAGGGACAGGATGTACATGTATTTGGAAAGGCAAGGACTGATTCGGGATAGTCAACATGGCTTTGTGCGTGGGAAATCATGCCTCACAAACTTGATTGAGTTTTCTGAAGAAGTAACAAAGAAGATTGATGAGGGCAGAGCAGTAGATGTGATCTACATGGACTTCAGTAAGGCGT
>NC_057747.1:10683701-10704121 GCF_004010195.1 Chiloscyllium plagiosum | reverse complement strand
GCTGTACAGGACATTGGTTAGGCCACTGTTGGAATATTGCGTGCAATTCTGGTCTCCTTCCTATCGGAAAGATGTTGTGAAACTTGTAAGGGTTCAGAAAAGGTTTACAAGGATGTTGCCAGGGTTGGAGGATCTGAGCTACAGGGAGAGGCTGAACAGGCTGGGGCTGTTTTCCCTGGAGCGTCGGAGGCTGAGGGGTGACCTTTCATAGAGGTTTACAAAATTATGAGGCGCATGGATAGGATAAATAGACAAAGTCTTTTCCCTGGGGTGGGGGAGTTCAGAGCTAGGGGCCATAGGTTTAGGGTGAGAGGGGAAAGATATAAAAGAGACCTAAGGGGCAACTTTTTCACGCAGAGGGTGGTATGGGTATGGAATGTGCTGCCAGAGGAAGTGGTGGAGGCTGGTATAATTGCAAATTTTAAGAGGCATTTGGATGGGTATATGAATAGGAAGGGTTTGGAGGGATATGGGTCGGGTGCTGGCAGGTGGGACTAGATTAGGTTGGGATATGTGGTTGGACAGATTGGACTGAAGGGTCTGTTTCCGTGCTGTACATCTCTATGACTCTGTCTTGGTTGTTCTTAAAGTTGAATGGATCTGAAAGGAAGCACAGCTTGGCTGTGGATAGAACCATGAGGGCATGGGACTTAAATGAAACAAAGTAATGTGGATCCAAAAACAGAAGCTGATGGAAAAGCTCAGCAGGTCTGGCAGCATCTGTGGAGAGAAATCAGCATTAATGTCTCTGGTCGAGTGACCCTCCCTGAGAACTGGTTTTTAAACAAAATGTTCATAGAGCCAAGTAACAAAGGCTCAGTCAAAAAGTTAGGTGTTTAAGAAGCATCTTCAAGGAGGGAAGAGGGATGACCAAGGAAGTATTGGCAGGGAATTCCAGAGCTGAAAATGCAGGCAGCTCGAGACATGGATGCCAATGGCAGAGCAATGAAAAATGGATATCTACAAGAGACAGACTTCAAGAAGCAGTGTGGCTCTGGAGCATTGTAGGGCAGACTCATTTACGATTAATGTAATTCACTATTTTCTAATTTTAAGACATCATGTTAAACACAAAATGTTGAAGTTCATTTGTTTGCACAGGACAGTTTAGTTCAAGCACAGTTTGTGTTTTGCTACTCAAAGTCTAAGTTAATAGGTGAGCTAAATCAAATGAATTTGAATCAAAGAGAAATGTTTGGCCCTCTATGTTTTGGTGCAACGTCCAGGGCCTGTTCTGCGTTGTATTGTTCTATGTTCTAAATTGGTGGATACATTTTAAATCTTTAATCTTTAAAACATCATGTGCCTCGTTTTGCAAATCCAGTTTTCACCACGAGATGGCAGTGCTGTATGCTAATAAGCTAAACATTTTATGCCAGAAACAGACTGTTGCAAAAGAGTTTCCCCTCCTTCACAAGCCTTTTTCCACTATCTGCCTCTTGACTTGTTGCTGTTTTCTACCCCATCTCCCCTCAATTAAAATAGAGCAGCAGCCTGTCTCAAGGCATGGAGATATCAGTGTTTGCCAGGACAATTCTGTTATTTAACACACACTCTGTTTTCTCATTACAAGTCCTTTTACATTGACTGGGGAAATTGACTCTGCACATCCTGAAAGAGAGGGGCTAGCATTGATATTGCACTTCACAGCCAATTATGTACTTTTTGAAACATAGTCACTGTTATAGGAGAGGAAATTGGGCACCCCCTTCTCCCCCCCCCCCCCCCCCGACAGCAAAGTGCTAATGATCAGAGAGTCTTTTATCTGCGATGTTAGGGATACGCTGCTGGTCTTCAAACTGGTGCCATGTGGAATTTTTTTTTACATCCACTAAGAAAGTTAGGGGGTGCCTCTGTTTAGCATTCCATCAGGTATTGGGCACCTCCAACAGTGCAGCACTACCTCAGTACTTCACCTTGAATATGATGCTTGAACCTAGGAGTAGGAACTTGAACCTTGTTACTCTGAGATGAGTGTTCTCTGGCTGGCACTGATTGTCCTGTATTTGCTGCATTCAGTAATGCTCTGTTTCTCCCGCTCCTCTCTGTCTCTCGAGGTTGGCATGGGTTTACTCCACTTCACCATGCAGCATACCGTGGCCACAAGGCGTTGTCCTACCTACTACTGGAACATGGGGCAGACAGCAACATTCCCAATGATGCTGGAGAGACACCCTTTCATTTTGCCTGCAGGTGAGTATGGATTCCTGTAGAGGGGGCTGTCAACCACCTAACATCTGAAGACAGACAGACAAAATGGCCACCTGTTGTTTCCAGGGCAACTAACAGGACTATTTACAGTCCTAGAGTTGTCAGCATGGAAACAGACCCTTCAATCCAACTCGTTCTTGCTGACCAGATATTCTAATCTAATCTATTCCTGTTTCCCAGCACCCGGCCCATTTCGCTCTAAACCCTTCCTATCCATATGCCCATCCAGATGCCTTTTAAATGTTGCAATTGTACCAGCTTCCACCACTTCCTCTGGCAGCTCATTCCATGCATACACCACCCTCTTCGTGAAAAAGCTGCCCCTTAGGCCTCTTTTAAATCTTCCCCCTCTCACCCTAAACCTATGCCCTCTAGTTCTGGACTCCCCCACCCTAGGGAAAAGACCGTATTTACTCATGTTGTTAATGGTTCTGCCTTGGGGAGGTTCATAAGATGGAATATCACAAATGAAGTATTAAATAAAATTCAGACAGCCTGTAAAAGACCTTTATCAGAACTTTGCACTCTTTATTTCCACGAACATACATACAGAAAAGCAGGTGGTTGGTCATTTGGCATTTAGAACTTATTCCACTGTTCAGTTCGGTCGTGACTGATCTGCATCTTGAGTCAAGAGTGTGTTGCTGGAAAAGCACAGCAGGTCAGGCAGCATCCGAGGAGCAAGAGGATCGACGTTTCGGGCCGGAGCCCTTCATCAGGAAAGGTGTTGCCTGACCTGCTGTGCTTTTCCAGCAACACACTCTCGACTTTGATCTCCAGCATCTGCTGACCTCACTTCCTCCTGATCTCCATCTTGACCCTGCTTGCCTTTGTTACGCATCTTGTCCCAGGTTTGCTGAAAAAGAAAATGTAGTTCTACTTTGTGATAAAGTTTAGAACTGACCTCTGTCATCACCAAGTCTCTGTCAAAGAGTTCCAGATGCCCAGTGCTCTTTGAAGAAGTGCTTCATTTCTGAATGGTCTGGATGCAATCTCCAGGATCTATTTTCTTGTTCCAGGTCTCCACTCCAGGGGACCGTAAACCTAGGAGTAGAAGTCGGGCATTCAGCCCATTGAGTCTTCTCTGCCATTCAAGGAGATCACGGCTGATCTGATGGGTTGGTGACGATTCACCGGGGCAGATTTGCCGCCAGTAATTAGCCACTGCCAGTTTTTTTTAGATTAGATTAGATTAGATTAGATTACTTACAGTGTGGAAACAGGCGAATTGAACCCGGGTCTCTGGCGCTGTGAGGCAGCAGTGCTAACCACTGTGCCACCGTGCCGCCCACTAGTTCTCCACCAGAGTTTCTCCACTGGGGCCGTTTGACCTCTGGAGACTATTCACCACCCGAAATATATATATATATATATGTAGTGATTGTTTTCCCTCCCGCCTGTTCTTTCATCCTTCTCCATCCCTTTTATTTATACAAATGCGTACCACATATTGATTTAAAAAAAATAAAATAAATATCATTTTATTGGTTTATATATAAAAATGAGTTACAAACTTTAACCAGAAAAAGGAAATATATTTTAAAAATCTCCATAATTGCCATGTCTATTGTAGAGTCCAATGTAATTAAATTCAAACCAATCTAGTATTGGTTGTAGTTGCTGAGGCACAAAGTCTGCGAGTGCTTCAACGTAGGTATCAAGGTCAGTAAGTGGCACAAAAGCCAAAGCAATTATCATCGTTTTTGCTTTTAAAGCAGAATCAGGATCAGTGTTGTACTGACGAGTTACTGCAGCAATATGCCTATGCATATTTTGTGCCAAATGAATGAAACAGCCCCTAATTCTAACTTCAGGAAAACATTCTCTCCTAGCACACTGGATACACTGTGGTCTGGGATTAGGTACCAAGGACTTCACCATTTCAAAAAAAAAACTCTCCTGTAACGAAAATAAGTTGTTACTGAAACAACGCAAATACTACCTTAACCAATATAACGACAATTTTATATAGTTTAGATATGCTCGGCGGTCAAAGGGCACTGGCTAATCGTCTGCGACGCATCTGCTGTGACAAATGGTCCCATCCTGGATCTTACAATCCTCCAATCCACTTTCCTGCCTTTCACTCCTAACCCTTGATGCCCAAACTGTCCATTTCAACCTTAAATATACTTTATGAACTGACCTCAACACCCTCTGTGGTAAAAATACAACATGTTCATAAACCTGTGAGGGGAGGGTTCCTTCTTGGCTCTGTTTTAAATGTGCAACCCCTTATTCTGAGATTATATTCTCTGGTCTGAGACACTCCAACATGGGAAAACGTCCTTCCCATATCTCCCTTGTCAAGTTCTCTCAGAATCTTGTATATTCCAATGAGTACAGGCCCAACCTACTCAACCACTCCTAATCAGACATTCTCTCCATCCCAGGTAGCAGTCTAGTGAACCTTCTCTGAGTTGCCTCAATGCCAGAATACCTACCCTTAGGTAAGGGGCCCAAACTGTTGATGGTATTGCAACTGTGGTCTGACCAGTGCCTCATGTAGTATCAGCAAAACTTCCTGACTTTTAAGTTCCATTTCCTTTGGAATACAGGACAACATTCCATTTGGCTTCCCTGTCAGCTGCTGAACTTGAAAGAAGAGCTTCTATCCCAGTCCGTTCCTCCACTCAGACCTGCCTTTACCCCAGCCTGCCTCCCTCCCACTCTCTACCCATTTTGTTTTTTTTTTAAATTGTAGGTTTACTTTTACCTGTACATGCAGAATGACTCAAACCAGGGTCTCTCCTCCTTCCTTGCTCACTGCAGGCGTGGGGCGCTGTGCATTATGCATCAAATGGTGAAGAGCGGGGCGAATGTGGCAGCACTGGATTACCAAGGGAAGACAGCCCTTCACCAGGCCGTGTCTGGTGGCAGTGTGTAAGTATTGATATTCACAGGCCATCCTGCTCACCTGGGGCCACCCAGCCTCAGGCCCCTTCTATCCCATCAGCGTGTCAGAATGGGGTGTGCGGGGAAATTCCAGGGAGTAGCAATGTAGGGGGCGTTTCAATGTCGCCATTATGGATTGGGCTGGTGTTATCTGGTCAGGATCGGGGAGGAATTCCCATTGTTGATTTCCTGTCGTTTGGTGGCATCCCCCTTCCCTGTGTCTGGAATTTCCTCCTGAGTAACTCATCTACTTACTCATAGAATTATGGAATTTCCCATAGTCTCCCCAAAGCCTAACCACCACCTACAAGGTCCAAGTGTGATGGGGTATTCCCCACTTACCTGAATAGGTGTAACTCTAACAACACTGAAGAAACCTGACACCATCCAGGATAAAGCAGCCCGCTTGTTTGGTGCCACATCCCTTCAATACCGAGGCTCGGTAGCAGCAGTGTGTACCATCTACAAGATGCACTGCAGACATCCTCGGGCTGCACCTTCCAAAACCACCTAGTAACACAAGGGCAGCAGATACACAGTAACACCACCATCTTCAACTTTCCCTCCTAGCCACTCACCATCTTGACTTGGAAATGCAGCAAATTTTGTTTTAACCAACACCCTTATGAGGGGGCGTGAATTATATACCTCAAATATTGAGTATTTATAATGTAAATCATTAAAATCTCTTCAGTGTGGGAGCAGGTCATTCAGCCCATCGAGTCCACACTGACACTCCAAAGAGCATCCCACCCAGACCCACCCAATCCCCATAATCCTGGTCAATCCATCTAATCTGTATCACTTTGGACCTGTGTGAGGAAACCGGAGCACCTGGAGGAAACCCACACAGACATGGGGAGAATGGGCAGATTCCAGACAGACTGTCATGAGAGGCTGGAATCGAACCTGGGACCCTGGCACCATGAGGCATCTGTGCTAACCGCTGAGCCACCGTCTATAAAGTATAATAGTGATTGTAAACTCCTGCATTGTATTTCTCTTAGTCACTGTGTGTCTTTTACGTTGGGCTTCGGAGGTGTGTTGATGTTTTTATGAAGACTCCTTGAGCGATGTTGATGTCTCGAAGCCTCTCATGGTCAGTGTTTACTGTGGTTATGTGTTACTTCGTGATTATCTGGAATATTTGACCAACGGCTGCACTCCTGGGTCCCGTTGTCAGGTGCGGGTTTGTGAAAGGCTTGCTGTGTATCACTGTTCCTTCACTATCGCTGGGTCAAAATCCTGGAACCCCCCCCCTCCGTCAGGGCATTGTGGGTCGATCTACAACACTTGGACTGCTGCGGTTCAAGAAGGCAGCTTACCCGCACCTTCTCAAGGGGCAACTGGGGATGGGTAATAAACGCTGGGCCCAGCCAGTGACACCCACTTCCCACCAGTGAATATAAAACAGATGCTCCTTAAAAAGCAGGGTCCTATGCTGATTACTCCTTTGTGACTGCTGTTGCCCACTGACCTTTCTGTGAAGCAGACATGTTAAAGGCGCTATGTGAAGGTAAGGTTAGCACGGCCGCTTTCCCGCGTGTTGATCGGTGCCCACTCCCTCCCCTCAGGTGATGACCGCACTCTCTTCTGCCCACAGAGCCGCGATCCGTTACCTTGAAGAAATGGGTCGGTTTGACTTCCGTGAGCCGGACAGGTTCCTGCAGACACCGCTGCACACTGCAGCCTCCATCGGCAACGAGGATGTCATCAGATACTTGCTGCGGGGCGGGGTGAGTAATCTTCCACCAAAGAATGGCCGACAGAAGGAGCTCGGTCTGAACCTCCCGTGGAAGTTGGGCAGTGTGGGTCTGTGCCGTGGATTCGTACAAACCGGAAAGGCCCTTTGGCCCATCCAGCCTGCACTGACTTATCTACACTTCCCATCACTTGGCCCTTACCCTTAAATGTTATCCACAGTTCAAGAGCTCATCCAAGTACAGATATCCCCCACCCCCGCTACCCAATGGTAAAGTGTTCTCAAAAAACCTCTCTTTAGCTGAAAATGGCTTAAAATCGAAGATGCATGATTTATGGGGGAAAATTTCACCAATCCTCTTTGGATTCCCGAAAACTGATAGTAACGTAGGTCTTCCATACAAGCAAGATGGCATAAAGCAAAAGTTCGAAAAGCAGGGGTTACCTATACTTTTAAAAGTTGTGAGGTTTTCCACCTCAGCTACAGCTGTATTTCAGATTCCCCACCAGCAGGTATAGAGAGGTTGGTTTTAGCTTGTATCTCATAGATTTTTTTTTGTTTGGTTTGCTATGATATCAAATCTCTCATTGCAAGAGGCCATTCAGCCCATCATGCCAGTGCCGTCTCCTGGAAATTTGGCCCAATTGGCAGACCCTCTTTCCCATTGATTTTTTGTAGCGTTGGTATTTTGTAGCAGTTTGCCAACTTCAGGCTGATATCTCGTCCCACATTGGTAACTGTTGTATCCCTCTACTTCCCTCCCAATTCATAGAATCCATGCAGTGTTGAAGTGGGCCATTTGGCCCATCAAGATCACACCAATCCTCTGAAGAGCATCCCCCTGCCTTATCCCAGTAACTCTGTATTTCCTGTGGTTAACCAACCTAACCTGCACATCTTTAGATTGTGGGAGGAACCCAGAGCGCCCGGAGGAAACCCGCACAGACACAGGAGAATGTGCAAACTCCACACGGACAGTTGCCCGAGGCTGGAATCGAACCCGGGTCCCTGGCACTGTGAGGCAGTTGTGCTAACCACTGAGCCACTGTGCCCCCTCAGTTCATTCTCTTGCGGTCTGTATCTATACTGTCAGTGTTTCCATGTGTAAACAGTGTGCAACAATCTGCCTATGTATCTCTGTACACCAGGCAAAGTTGGTCCTGTCACAATGGCTCTTAACTTACCTCGATAAGAATTGTTATTGACTGACTCCCCGGTCTGTTTCGCGCTGGGTCCTGACAACCTTTGACCTTTTAACCTTTATCATCATAAAGTTACTTACTGCCGAATGAGGTTGGTCAGAGGATGTTGGATCAATCCTTTTTCACCAGACTGCTCCCTATGATTTCTGTCCTGGATGAGTCTATATTGACCAGACATGTTGATAAATAATGCATATTAAGGTAATGGGGCTTATTTTAAAATCAATAGATCAATTCTTCTAATGGCGGTCAGTGAGAAGAGGCATTTTACCAACATAAAGGGGGCAGCTCTTCTCATATCTCGAATCCCCGAAGGAGATAAAGGTGACAGAGTCATCCAGCACGGAAACAGACCCTTCGGCCCAACCAGTCCATGCCTACCATAATCCCAAACTAAACTAGTCCCACCTGCCTCCCCCTGGCCCATATCCCTCCAAACATATCCTGTTCATGTACTTATTGAAGTGTCTTTTAAATGTTATAACTGTACCCGCTTCCAGCATTGCCTCAAAGTTCATTCCCCACGCGAACCACCCTTGGTGTAAAAGAATTTATCCCTCGTGTATTTTTTGGATGTTTTTCCTCTCACCTTAAAAGTGTGCCCGTGAGGCTTGAAATCCCCCCCTCCTAGGGAAAAGATACCCACTGTTAACCCTATCTGTACCCCTCATGATTTTACATACCTCCATAAGACAGATGAGGTTTGACCTGATAGGTGTTTCTTTTGGAAGCTTTTGATAAGGCAGAAGTGATATCGCCAAAGTCCTCCAGGTCCATAAGGCTGCTTGCTCATTAGGGAGAAACGACTGAAGGTGGTTCAGGTTATAAGTTTGCTCGCTGAGCTGGAAGGTTCGTCTTCAGACGTTTGTCACCGTGCTAGGTAACCTCGTTAGTGAGCCTCCGGGGAAGCGCTGGTGTTGTGTCACGTGATCTATTTATGTGTCTGTTACGATGGGTGATATCATTTCTGGTTCTTTTTCTCAGAGGTTGGTAAATGGGAGTCCAAATCAATGTGTTTATTGTTGGAGTTCCAGTTTAAATGCCAGGCCTCGAGGAATTCCCATTTGTGTCTCAGTTTAGCCTGTCCTAGGATGGATGTGTTGTCCCAGTCCAAGTGGTCCTCGTCTGTATGTAAGGATACTAGTGATAGTGAGTCATGACTTTTGGTGGCCAGTTGGTGTTCGTGTATTCCGGTGGCTAGTTTTCTGCCTGTCTGTCCGATGTAGTGTTCGTTAAAGTCCTTGCATGGTATTTTGTAAATGATATTTGTGTTGCTGGTTGTTTGTATAAGCTTCTTTAGTTTCATTAGCCACAGCTTCAGTGTTTTGGTAGATTTATGGGTTACCACGATGCCAAGGGGTAAGAGTAGTCTGGAAGTCATTTCTGAGATGTCTTTGATATATGGTAATGTGGCTAGAGTCTCTGGACTTGTGTCTGCTTATTTGGGTTTGTTACCCCGAGGGTCATCCTGCCTCAGGTGAGGGGAGAGGTTGAGAAGGGGGATCCTCCATGATACCTCAGCTGGAGTGGGAACTAAACCACGCTGTTGGTGTCATTCAGTTTCACAAACCAACTGTCAAGCCAACTGCAGTTTCCAGCCCCCTTGATAAGGTGGATATCGTGAAGATATCGTTTGTAGGCAGACTATAGTCGCTAATGAAATCCAATAAGGAACTCTGAAGAAATGGTGTTTGACCTTGACAAGAGCTGAAATGCTGAACTCATTCCCTCAGAGAATGAAGAGGAAGGTTAGGCTCACAACGTGTTGGTAGCTTTAGAGAGAGAGTAAGCGTCTCTTATTGAGCATAAACACTGATGTAGAACAGTTGGACAACCTGTCTGTTTCCATGCTGTACCAAACTATGTAAAAGGGAAGTGATATTTCTTGCACGTTGCTTTCATATAGAGCTTACTTTCTGTTTTTCAAAAACACTCACTTTCAATCAAAAGTAGCCTGTAAGGGAGAGGGGAGAATGACATTTGTACAGAGGGCTTAGGAAGCTCAGGGTTACACAGTAACCGATGTCCTTAAGTCTTCGATAAACTGAAAGAACTGTGGGTGTTGGAAATTAGAAACAAAAACAGAAATTGCTTGAAACGCTCAGTAAGTCTGGCAGAATCCGTGGAGAGAAACTCTCATTAACAGGTCGGGTCCAGTGACCCTGCCTTGTGTCTTTTAAATATTTTTCTACAAACTTGTTCAGGCATGTTACAGGACAGCTCTGGGAAAGGTGTGCCTTCTGATCCAGAGGTAAAGAGACTACCACAGGATCCCCTCCTCATCTCATTAAGAGTGGGCTTATTGTTGAAGCAAGGTTGTGAGAGAGGGTATGATTCATTTTGGAAATGGACTGAATGACCTTGTTCTGTTGAAGCTGGTAAATTAGAGACAGATTTGAACAAAGGGGCCATCTGGAGGTCAGATGCTAAATGTCAAAGGTCGCACGTCAGCAATCATCTTGAGGACATATCCTGGTTTGGATCATTCATTGGACAATGCGTATGGGAAGGGGGTGGATTTTGGTGCCTTTCTTTTCCCTAGTATTATTTCATGGGAAAGTGGACGTCAATGGCTTGCTCAGTCATCTGAGGGAGCTCTGAAAAGTCAGTGGTGTCACTGAGAGTCAGGAGTCACATGTCGGCGAGAACACACAAGGAGAGCAGATCCCCTCTCCAAGTGGGGAGCTGATTTTTTCCAACAATTGACAATAGTTGTTGCCACGATCACCTTCAATGAGACTAGTTCTATAATTCCATACTTGTTAATCAATACTGTCCTCCATTGGGGGTGGAGGAGGAGGAGAGATTTGAACCCATTCTCCCAAGCTTTCACAAAGGGTCAATTAGACTCGAAACGTCAGCTCTTTTCTCTCCTTACAGATGCTGCCAGATCTAATGAGATTTTCCACCATTTTCTCTTTTGGTTTTCAGGTTCCAGCATCCGCAGTAATTTGCTTTTATACTAGACTAGTGATATTACCGCTGCACCAACATCTCCTCCCGTTTCACTTGGAGTGATAGCAAAGGTTTTCAACTTGGAACAGAACCAAGCAACCTGGAAAACCAGGCGGTTTAAAGCTGCCATCGGAACAAACGATCTCTCCTTATATTGCATCATTTCCTGGCTGAAGGGAAGATGCTTTGAAGTGGGGGTGGGGCCAGATGATGACTGTCAGTCTGCTCTGCTAATAAACATTGATTCTGGAAAACAGAAACAAAAACAGAAATTGCTGGAAAAGCTCAGCTGGTCGGGCAGCACCTGTGGAGGGAAAGCTCAGTTAACCATTTCACTCCCCAGACCTGCTGAACTTTTGCAGCAATTTCTCTTCTTGCACCCTGCGTTAATGAACCTGCCTTTTCTCACCTAGAGGTGCCGGGTCGATGCGGCTGACATGTGGGGGATGGTTCCCATGCACGTAGCGGCTCAGACAGGTTCGGCCGCCATTTGCTGGCTGCTGACGATGGAGGCTGGCTTCTCTCTCCTCCAGCTGCGGAACAAGGACGGGCTGACCCCGCTGGAACTCGCCAAGCAAGGCAAGACTCACAGGTTGGTCGTGGCTTCGTGAGCGTTCCCAATGCCTGAGCTCTTCTGGGAAAATTGCGCGCCATTGTCCTGTCTGGAAAGGGGCAGACGTGGCACTCGCCTTTTAATGTCTTACCACGCGGCTCGTCCTGAAGACACAGCATTGTGCCAACTCCTGATCTGAACACAGTCCAGTCAGCAATGGCCCTGTTCCTAGCACGTTTGTCTCTGAATTGAGAGATTCTGGGTTCAACTCCAGCTCCCCAGGACTCGAGCACAGAAAGTGAGGACTGGAGATGCTGGAGATCAAAGTTGAAGAGTGTGTTGCTGGAAAAGCACAGCCGGTCAGGCAGCATCTGAGGAGCAGGAGAATCGATGTTTCGAGCGTAAGCTCTTCATCAGGAATGCCTGATGAAGAGCTCGAAATATCGACTCTCCTGCTCCTCGGATGCTGCCTGACCAGCTGTGCTTTTCCAGCGCCACACATTTTTTTGACTCTTGAGCATGGAAGTCTATGTCAATATTGCAGTCCAGCACTGAGGGAGTGCCACACTGACAAAAGTGCTGTCTTTTGGCTGAAGTGTTTCTTTTTTAATCTAACCTACTTTTCTAACTGAGCTGTTCAGAGATGTTATTGCACACCTCTGGAGCAGGTGGGACTTGAAGCCAGCCTCCCGGCCCTGAAGTAGGGGCACCAGCACAACATCACAAGAGGGCCTTTTTGGGTGAGATGTTAATTCGAGTCCCCATCTGTCTACCTGAGTGGATGTTAAAAAGCCCACAGCACTACATTGAAGAGGAGCAGTGCTTCACAGTGGCTCTGTGGTTAGCCCTGCTGCCTCACAGCGCCAGGGACCAGGGCTCGATCTCTATGAAAGTGCATGATGGAGCTGGCCTGGCTACCATCAGATTAACACTGCACAAACCAGACTGCCTGGTTATGATGGAAGAGTTGGTGCTGGAAAAGCACAGCAGATCAGGCAGCATCCGAGGAGCTGGAGAGTCGAAGTTTCAGGCATAAGCCCTTCATCAGGAATTCCTGATTATTCCCAAAACGCGGACTCTCCTGCTCCTCAGCTGCTGCCTGACCTGCTGTGTTTTTCCAGTGCCACACTTTCGACTCTGATCTCCAGCATCTGCAGTCCTCCAGTACTCCTTGCCTGGTTACGATCACCTTGTTGTTTATGGCAGTTTGCCCAGTACAAATAAGCTGCTACGTTCCCTACCTTCCAACAAGTGACAACACTTTTAAAAATAACTTCATTGGTTTAAAGTCTAGTGCTTATGCAACGGGCAATATGAAAAGCACATCTTTTCTCTTCCAAGTGCTGCCTGACGCTGAAGCTGCCTGGTGACGTTAATTTAGCATGTTGCTGACTTGACTCTGTCTAATATTTTGGTGATTGTAACACAGCTCAAAGAAGTGATTCTGAGAAATCTGAGAAAGCAAATTCTGAAGTGAGAAACAAACAAATCTACAAGACAATCAATCAAACTAATTATTCAAGAGTTAAAGCAGCATTAACAAAGACGGTGCTCGGATTTATCATTCTATTTTGATCTCATCGAAACCTACAAAATAATTGAAGGGGTGGCCAGGGTAGATCTGAGTTTGCCCTAGCTGTGGAGTCTGGACCCAGGGGACACAGGGAGGGTCACATGACCAGAAAGGTTAACTCTGATTTCTCTCCACAGATGCTGCCAGACCTGCTGAGCTTTTCCAGCAATTTCTGCTTTTGATACAGTTTAAAAATAAGGGCGATGCCATTTAGGATTGAGATAAGGACAAATTTCGCTTTTACATGGAGGGTTAAGAATCTTTGAAATGCTCTATCCCTGATTAATGTGGAAACTCATCTTTGAGTACGTTCAGAGTAAAGATTGATCAAATTCTGATTACTCATGTCATAGCGGGTTTTGGAAGTAATGTGGATAAAGGCACTGAATTGTTTGGTTAGTCGTAACCATACGAAATGGCAGAGCAGGCCTGAGGGACCAAAATGGCCTAGTCCTCTTCCTCCAAATGCCTGTTGTCTCCTCAGAATATCCTAAACTGTTTGGAAACCAATGAGGTAACCCTTGCCATTATGCATATTGCAGTAGTTAATTTGGGAAAACTGAGATCCCATTAGCATCAGTGAGATACGTAACCCAATAATCCACTGACGTCGGTGAATGGGTGAGTGCTGTGGAAATGCTAAGTGAGCACTTGACTATTTTCTGCATAGTACCCATCTTAGAGGAGAGACAATACATTAGGTTAGCTCGTTCTTCCAAACTCCCGCACTGCTGACAGTGCAGCACTCTCTCGGTACCACATCGAAGGGTTAGCCAGACATTCGGGACTCGAATCACTACAGTGACCCTTGAACACAAAGCCTAATGCAGGTAGGGTCACTGCCATTACTGATATCTACTTTGATGTGGTCTGAAAGACCATTTAAATTTGAGAACATTAAATAGCCTTAATGTCAGAGTGAACAGAAACGCCTTCACACAGTACTGACAAAGCTGGAAATAGTCTCCATTCCGTTCTGTTTAATTCCAGGTGATATGGAGGTATATGCTGGAGGATAGGAAGAGATGTGCCTGATGGAAGGAGCTGGGAAGAATCAGATGGAATCAGAGCGTGTTACTGGCTCAGTCAAACATCCCTTCATTCAGCTTCCCAGCTGTCCCAGGTTCTGTAAATTGAGAAGAACACTGAGTTGATGAGTACTTCCCTGATAGTTTATTGAACAAAAGTCCCCGAAAGGCTTCATTAAGTTTTACAGTAAACCTTTTAATAACCAACACTATTGGGACCAGTATGGTGGTTGATCAAATATTCCCGTCCATCAGAAGGTCCGCGTAAACAATGTGATAACGCACACTAAGTATTTAAAACATAAAGTATACACATTGCTGTTACACTTTATTTCCAACATAAATCACCTAAATAATCAACTTTGCCTCTTACCAGCAGAGAGTCTTCTCACTCTCTTCTCACTCTCACCTTCAACTAACTCGGACATCACAATATTTGAGCAGAAATTGATTTGAAATTGAATCAACTGCTGTAATTTCATGTGGCCATTCAATTGAATATAAAGTGTGTTTATATTGAGGTAAATAAATTAAACAAACTAGAATAATTGAACAGAATAATACAGTAAACGTCCCGGTATTTGAGGTGTACAATCTTTGCTGGTTTATTAAGCATGGGCCGGTTGATAAGGTGCTGGTGAAAACAACATTTGCTGTAATTCTTCTAATTTGTAGCTTGTCACCAGAGTTACCCTCCAAAGGCCAGTCAAACAGGAAAGGTAGCTTCCAGTATCTGTCATCAGCTTATTTACTGTCATGGGAGGGAAATGTGCAAGAATCTATTTCCTTGATTGTATTAGAATAGCAGTAGTGGTGTCAATTTAACTCCGGGAAAAGAGAAATGATTCTCAAACTAATCCATGGACCACTTGCCTGTCTGTGTACCTGACAGCAACTGACAAACTCTGAACCATAAAGTCTACTCTTACCTTCCATTGTTTTTTCATTGAGTGTTTCTCATTTCTGAGCTGAGAGTATTCCATCACCACCCTGGGTTTCCCGAATTTGTAGCTTTCACGTTCACGATTGGACCAATGGATTTCTCCTTCCCAAAAAGGCCTCGCCCCCAAAGCAAGGATGTTGTTCTATTTCTGATATGGATACGGGGGAAAAGAAATCACCAATTTTATACCCTGCCCAAAACCCTTTGTCACTGGAAACACCCTCACTCCTAAAGAAGTGACCTTATGGAGCTGGCAATAGAGAGATTGGAAAGAGGTGATAAAATGTTGATAAATTATTCTGGAAAGAGTTGGAATCAATCTGTAATGTCACAAATAACCAAACTAGCAATCATAGAACCTTTTAAATCAACACGTTCAGACTTGTTACAACATATCTCCCCGTGTTATGAACCAGACCAAACCCCCTCAAAATATATCAAGAACAGAGCTTAGACTCTAATCTTTATCTTATTTAAAGGTGAGTGTAGACGTGATTCAACTGGTCAAACTATTTAGGTTCAAGCTAAACACATTTTATTTACACCACAGTTAAAATACAAATCAAAACTCTTGACAAAACTTTAACTTGGAATACTTAACAAAATAACTACTATTCCTCAACTGTTCTAATGTAGCAGCATCCCATAAACACACCCTTGGCAAAGGCAAATTCAGCAAAACCGATTTCCCTGATTGGCTGTCTCCTCCAGGCCAGGAGAAAGAACACCGACAGCATCTAGTAGCAGAGACAGAACTCGAGCTTTTGCAGCAGTAGAGAGAGAGAGCTGTATCTAGCAGCTTCAATTCCCAAACCCCAACACTCTCCATCTGTGTGAGCCTGACTCCACTCAATCATGTTTCTTCTGTCCACTTTTTAAAAATCAGAAAGCTGTTTACTCTACATTCTGTGGAGAAAACATCTCGACACTAGGTTTACCCCTCTTGAAACAGGACAGAATAAATCTTAAAGGCATTTGGATGTGAACCCTGAGGTAGGAGCACTACCACTGTACCACCAGAGTCCTAGCACGTAATGATGCTTTGTCTTCAGTTTGAGTATATCAGAAAATCTGTCCCCCGTGATCAGTTAAAATAGTAGCACAGCAACTTGTAAAGTGGAAAACTTAATCAACCCATTTTTCGTTTTGACATATCTCAATGATAATTTGTGTTTCTTACAGACACCAGGAGGTAACAAAACTTCTGAACAAGTTCAGTGAGGAATCACAGACTGGAAAGCCCAAGGAACCAATTGGTAACTGCAGTGACGAAAGTTGGTTTGACTCTTTACGAATAGAGTGTAAGAAATGCTTTGGTGATGACAACAAATCACCAGCTTTCAGAGCTCTGCAGAGCAGGAGTTAGATTCATTTGACAATGATTATTTAAACAAAAACAAATAGCTGGCAAAACTCAGCAGGTCTGGCAGTGGAGAGAAAGCTGAGGTAACGTTAGTATGTAATGAATATTGTGCTTATTTCAATGGGGATGCCTTGTGCAGTCTCTGAGGCAGAAGATCCAGATTCGAGGCCCTTCCCAGGACTCGATGACTGAGGAATGATGTGGACAATCAGACCAACTCAGCAATTATTCTGATATTTTCCAGCAGTAAGTGTGGTAGAGCCTCTCGGTGGGGAATTGATAGTCTAGTGGTTTACAAGGATGTTGCCAGGGTTGGAGGATTTGAGCTAGAGGGAGAGGCTGAATAGGCTGGCACTGTTTTCCCTGGAGCATTGGAGGCTGAGTGGTGAGCTTTATAGAGGTTTATAAAATCATGAGGGGCATGGATAGGGTGAGTAGACAAGGTCTTTTCCCTGGGGTGGGGGTGTCCAGAACTAGAGGACATAAGTTTAAGGTGAGAGGGGAAAGATATAAAAGAGATCTAAGGGGCAAATCTTCACCTGGAGGGTGGTATGTATATGGAATGAGCTGCCAGAGGAAGTGGTGGAGGCTGGTACAAAAACAACATTTAAAAGGTATTTGAATGGGTATATGAATAGGAAAGGTTTAGAGGGATATGGGCCAAGTGCTGGCAAATGGGACTAGATTAGGGTTAAGATATCTGGTCAGTATGGACGGGTTGGACCGAAGAGTCTGTTTCCTTACTGTATGACTCTATGGTACTATCACTAAACTGTTAATACCAAGACTTGGAGTCATCTCCCAAGCTCCCAGGTTCAGATCCACGATGGCAGATGGTAGAATTTTAATTCAGCAAAAGTCTTCAATTAAGAATCTTAATTCTTAAATCAGACAAGAGATCTGCTGTCCTTACCCGTCTATATATGACTCCAGACCCAGAGCAATGTGGTTGACTCTTAACAAAAACAAGATGCTGGAATCTGAAACCAAAAGAGAAAATGCTGGAAAATCTCAGCAGGTCTGGCAGCATCTGTAAGGAGAGAAAAGAGCTGACGTTTTGAGTCTAACTGACCCTTTGTCAAAGCTTAACGAGTGAATGTGAGAGGGTGTTCTGTTTAGTTTCTATCACACTGATCACTCCTCACGATGCAATACCACATCCCTCCACACTGATTGATGGAACAACGTTACCTGAAAAACAAAGAAGATTCTTGGAATAATCTATCTTCTCCTCTACCTGGGCCACCAATGTGTGCTGACCAGTTCTCCCTCTGAGCTCCTTTGGAAGTTGCGAGTGGGGTGTTGGAAAAGCAGGTCCTAATGAAGGATTCTTGCCCAAAATATCAACTCTCCTGCTCCTCAGATGCTGCCTGACCTGCTGTGCTTTTCCAGCACCACACTCTCGACTGTGATCTCCTGCATCTGCAGTCCTCACTTTCTCCTTTGGAAGCATCTGACTGGACACTTGCCCTTAGTGTAGGTTAGGTGGATTGGGATTCTTGTAATGGAACCTGATGTGAGAATCCCGAATCCTCTTGGTGCGGGGACAGTAGTCCGTCCCTTACCTTGTGTAATGTCAAAGCACCTTAAGTGAATTACTTCAAAGTACTGCAGCTTTCTCAGTTGCCACTGGTGGAGCAACGATGGGTAGAAAATACAGCAGGTTGAAAGGAAACTTTGAATCAATAAGAAGTGTGCTGTGGGGGTGGGAAACCATATTTTCTGTTGTAATGATTGGGGAATGTTATCCTGAAAGGGTAGTTAGGAATCAACCACGTTGCTGTAGGTCTGGAGTCATGAGTAGGCCAGACCAGGTAAGGATGGCAGTTTGGTTCTTTTTTTTTTTGGTTGGTACAGATACAATGGGCTGCTCCTGTGTGACGTTTGCACATTCTCCCTGTGTCTCTGGTTTCCTTCCACAGGGAAATGCAAGGGGAAAAGGGGATAAAGTAGGGGATTGGATTTGGATAGAATGCTCTTCGGAGGGTCAATGCATATTCGGTGGGCTGAATGCCCTGCTTCCACACTATAAGGAATCTATTTCCTTCCCTGAAGGATAGTGAACCAAGATGGGTCATTGATACAATCCACATTCATTTGGATTTTCAGGTTTAATGCGTTTGTCCCCAGCTGCCAAAGTGTGACCTGAACCTGTATTGCTGAGTTATTAGTTCACAATTAGTTGTTCGACTAGGAACACATTGTGATGTTGCCGTACCTCCTGCTAGCTTAGGCACCTTGCACTAAATGGCCTCTTGCTATGCTGCAATATTCAAGAAAAGGTAATAATGCTGGCCTTTTCATCCTTTGACTTTTAGGACTGTACTACAGCTGTCTGCTACTCCCAGGAGTCCTGAGTGCAATTGTCTTCCTTATCGCGAGTTATCTCGGGGAATATGGGGGAGTTTTCAGTCTCATTGCTTTTGCCGTCCTTGGCAGAACAGTTTTTTTCCAGTATCACCGTATTTCTCACCTTTCCAGGTAGGAAAACCTTTTTTCTGGGCTTGTGTGACAATACTATAGCTTTAAGAGGTGTATTTTGTCCCTTTTTTTGTTGAAGAGAGGTTTGAAGACAGAGGTTTCGAGCTGTCTGTTTGAATCTAATAAAGTAAACTGGTTGTGAGGCCTTGGGTCTTTTTTTAAAGTTGGAACAATAGAAGCAGCCTGAATAAATGGGGTCAAGCTCCCACAGAACCAGGAATTTTAGTTTTAGGTTTTCAGTAGCAGTTGCTGGGGTCTTGAAGCTGGATTTGGAAGCTACACTACATCTCTCCCTACTACTCTGTCTTGATGGGTTTTTTTTTTCTCCTGGTCTGGAGAATTGCCTGTGAGACAATCAATTTTACTGAATTTGCCTTTGCCAAGGGTGTGTACATGAGGTGTTACTATATTGGAACAGTTACTGTTCAGTAGTGAAGTCATCTGTTATTCTGTTAAGTTTTCCAATTGAGTTAAGTTATTCCAATTTCTTCTTTTCTTTTGTTGTATTTTAACTATAGTGTATGAATAAAGTGTGTCTTGCTTCAAGATTGATAGTTTGACCAATCGAATTGCATCCAGAATGCAACACCTAGCATCTGGCCCATAAAACTTGTTTTGGTTCTTGAATGCCATCTCCCATGACCACTGGCACTAGTGACCATGACTACATGAAAATAACTGTGGGGTGGAATTAAAGAGCAGGGTCAGAGTCCCACAAATGAATGGCTACAGAACAAATAGTTCATGAGACCATTTGATCACCTAGTTCCTAAAGTTCATAAATAGTACAGCAAACCTTTTATTAACCTTTTTTATTATGAGACCAGGATCAAATATTGCAGATAATCAAGAGATAATACATAATCCCAGTAAACCCTGAGCAAGCAAAGCATTGAGAGATCAACCTCCTTCAAAAAAATCTATGTAAAAGTATCAACATACCTAAAATCAATAGAAAATCATACAGTATTTAATAGAATTGCAGGGGTACACAGCACTGTTATACTTTATTTACAGCATTAATACTTGGACATTGCAGTAGGTTGTGGTGTTTGAGTTTTATAATTTTTGCCAGTTTATCAAAAGTGCTAGTTCATAAGGTGCTGGTTTAAAAACAAAGATAAATGACTGAAAATCTAATCATTTGACTTAATGAACTGTGGATTTAATATGAAAGATAAAGAGCAGGAGACCTTTCCTCTCTATTCAATATGCCGGTGGACTGGGTAAATAATGTTGCCAGTGGATCCAAAGAAAGGGAATTCATGGAATGCTTACAGGATGGCGTTTTGGAACAGCTTGTCATGGAGCCCACAAGGGAGCAGGCTATTTTGGACCTAGTGCTATGTAATGAACCAGACTTTATAAAAGATCTTAAAGTAAGGGAACACTTAGGAAGCAGCAACCATAATATGGTAGAGTTCAGTATGCAGTTTGAAAGAGAGAAGGCAAAATCGGATGTAATGGTGTTACAGTTAAATAAAGGTAATTACGAGGGCATGAGAGAGGAACTG
>NC_057747.1:10646469-10681511 GCF_004010195.1 Chiloscyllium plagiosum | reverse complement strand
CAGCCTTAGAATTAGAGGGGGTAAATTCAGAACAGAGATGCGGAGACATTTCTTCAGCCAGAGAGTGGTGGGCCTGTGGAATTCATTGCCACAGAGTGCAGTGGAGGCTGGGACGCTAAATGTCTTCAAGGCAGAAATTGATAAATTCTTGATGTCACAAGGAATTAAGGGCTACGGGGAGAATACGGGTAAGTGGAGTTGAAATGCTCATCAGCCATGATTGAATGGCGGAGTGGACTCGATGGGCCGAATGGCCTTACTTCCGCTCCTATGTCTTATGGTCTTATTCTTTAAATTAAGGAGATCTGCATTTTGACAGGTTATAATTATTTGCATGTTGAAATGTTTATAATTTTATAATTCATTTTTTTAATGATAGGGCAGCATGGTTAGTCATCAGTTAGCACTGCTGTCTCACAGTGCCAGGGACCTGGGTTCATTTGCAGCCCCAGGCCACTGCCTGTGTGTTATTTGTACATTCTCCCCATGTCTGCATGGGCTTCCTCCCACAGTCCAAAGATGTGCAGGTCAGGTGGATTGGCCATGGGAAATGCAAGGTTACAGGGATAGGGTAGAGGTGTGGGGTCTGGGTGGAGATGCTCTTTGCAGGGGCAGTGCGGACATGATGAGCTGAATGGCCTACTTCCACACTGTATGGATTCTGTAATTTCAGAATTACACTTGGAATTATTTATTTTATTTCTATCATCATCTCAATTCAGCACTGGTCACCATGGCGATTTCTCAATGACCTATCTAGCCATGTGTAGGCTCACAGTAGAATGCCTTCGACGGAGCGAACGTAAGCTGACGTTTTGAGTCTAGATGACCCTTCATCAGAGTTGACGTGAAGATTCATCTAGACTTGAAACGTTAGTTTGCTTTCTCTCCGTGGATGCTGTCTGACCCACTGCATTTTTTATTTTCAGTACAGATTCCAGCATTCGATTCGATTTCCGACAGTGTGGAAACAGGCCCTTCGGCCCAACAAGTCCACACTGACCCTCCGAAGAGTAACCCTGCAGTAATTTGCTCCTGCTGAATGCTTTCTAGTCTCTGTTAGAATCTCTGTTGCTGTTGGATTGGAAACCGGTAGCATAGACTCTCTGAGAGACTGGAGAGGAATCTCAGAATTTTCACTCCTTCTCCTGTGATAATTTCTTACACGGTGGAAGCGCACTAAGCAGCTTGCAAAAAGTACAATGAAACTATGGAAAGGGGCATACGATCGCCCAAAAGTGTTGAGCCATGTATGGATTGTTGGGCTTAGTACTGTCACCATTGGCAAAATAGAGGAAGTGCAGTAGCGGGTCACTTGAAAGAAGTGAATTAGAGTCCTAGAGATGTACAGCATGGAAACAGACTCTTTGGTCCAACCCATCCATGTCGACCAGATATCCCAACCCAATCTAGTCCCACCTGCCAGCACTCAGCCCATATCCCTCCAAACCCTTCCTACTCATATACACATCCAAATGCCTTCTAAATGTTGCAGTTGTACCAGCCTCCACCACTTCCTCTGGCACAGCTTCCTATGACTCCACTTTCAAGGAGCTATGAACCTGCACTCCAAGGTCTCTTTGTTCAGCAACACTCCCTCGGACCTTATCATTAAGTATATAAGTACTGCTAAGATTTGATTTCCCAAAATGCAGCACCTCTCATTTATCTCAATTAAACTCCATGTGCCACTTCTCAGCCCATTGGCCCATTCATGTGAAAACTGCACAATGGGTTTGATTTATTGAGTAATCTAACACACTGAGCCAGATTATCGGGAATAGTGTGATGCGCATCAAATTAATTCTGCAGCAAAGCAGAATATTCGCAAAATTAAAGTTGTCAAACTGACACTAAAAGTGTTGCAACCCCATGCAGTAAATACTGAATTTCTGTGTCAGGCCAGATTGGCATCTAAACTGCACTGGACGCAAATAAAACACGCAATTTATTTTCAATATCAAATCGTAGGGGATATAGATATAAGGTGGGGGGTGGTGAGGGTGTGAGAATTTGAAGTAGAAGCAGATACAATAGCCTGCCTTTTCCCGGAATGAATCTACAACACTGTAGGAAATCTAATCTAATCTAAATTCCTGGACATCTCAGGGCAATTCTGGGGAATTTAGCTACTTGAACCCAAGACGGGTGTAAAGTAGAATGGAATTTTCTTTCTCGTGGTCTGTACTTTCCAGAAGTAGCCAGCAGATGGTGATCAGGAGCAAGATCGGCTGTCGGTATATCTACCTATTGTTCTCATTCTCTTTCCCAGCCCATTGTTCTGCAGCTCCTCTCCCAACCATCATTGACTGGAATCAAGGAATTCCACACAGAGCCCCTTTAGTGTTTGGGTACTGCCCAGTGCATTTAGCAACGTGAAATAGTGGGTGGCATTCTGCTTTCCACATCCCTGTGGAGAATCTGAGAATAGTAATGACTGCAGAACCATTTCATGAAATGCTGCTGAAAGATCTTGAACCAATTAAAATGTCACTGTTTTCTGTTTTGGATATGGCTTTGAGATTCCTGTAGTTCTGCACCACCTCTGTTTTGCCATTGGTGGCAGCGCTGAGCCCACTGCTCCACAGAAGGTGCAACACTTGTATTTCCCTCCTTGAGGTTCATGGCCAGTTTTAGTTCTTCAGCCCCTGTTAGACCCTCACTCTGACCTTATGTCCATTGTCATTGTTGGAGAGTTTGCTAAGACATTCCAGTGCAGATGCCTCACAGCCAAGCTTAACCTAACCACCACTCCACGCATGTGCAAGGTCTTGCACAAAACTCACGTGCACCATCAGTTGGGCACACTGCCTTTCACACACCCTTAAAGTCACTCACTCACTCACTCACTCCTTGGGCTTCCTGACCTGCATTTTGGAAGCATTTTGGCACATCTTCCCTCTCCCTGTTAAGGCAAACCAACCACCATCTTAGTTATGCTAAAGCAATGATCAAATGATAATATTTAGAAGGCATCCAGATGGGTACATGAATAGGAAAGGTTTAGAGGGATATGGACCAAGTGCTGGCAAATGGGACTAGATTAATTTAGGATATTTGGTCAGCGTGGACAAGTTGGACCGAGGATCAGTTTCCATGCTGTGCGATTCTACGACACTAAATTGCAAGTAAGCAGTTTACTGTGTAGATCATTTGACCCAATAGCAAGTAGTTAATTGTTCATTCCTGGTGAACGACTTATGCCCAAAATGTTGAACTTCCCTGCTTCTGAGATGCTGCCTGGCCTACTGTGCTTTTCCAGCACCACAATTTTTGACACTTAGTTAATTAGCACAATTGATGTACAATTGCATGTCAAGGGTATTAATTAAGACTTGTGCACATATAAGGAGATAATGGGGAAAAAAAAAGAAGATAATGAAGCTGCTTTCTTGGCTTAAGAATCAAATGCTTGTAATTTTCTATATGAAATAAATATAAATTTTAAGTATAAATTTATTCCAATATCACCTTGACCTGGCTTTCTGGACTATAACGGTACAGTATTTTCTTGAAGGTACTTTGTCTTCAGAGAAAAAATAAAATCAGGCAATTTTTTTTCATTTTATTTATTTTCAATTTTGTCTGGTTTCACAATAAAGGGATTGTCATACTCGTCCATTATTGTGCAATACGATGTGAAAATGCATACGATTCTCTTAGAATAAAGGCAGGCTGTCAAGTTTCTGCCTAAAGGCAGTGGCCTGTCAAAGTTAGTATGAACGATGGTCAGATTTCAGACCCTGTATCCTGGCCTGAGGGTTAGTTTCTCACTTTTTTTTAATTAAAAAAAGCACAGACAAAGATATTGCTGTTGTGCCTCGAGGTTGTGGGGAGCAGGGGTGTTGAGAATTTGAGATCAGGTGTACAGCTTAACTCTGTCTTTATGTCTTTCTTTTCCCTGTCCCAGGTTACCGAATCCAATGTACCTTGGCACCTTTGCTGCTGGGATCTTTCATTCTTTGTATTGCTTCTACTGCAAGATCCTTCCTGATATCCTTTACATGCACCATTGTTTATAACAGGCTTGTAAAGCAATGGGGTAGTAATCTTTCTGCTGCCTGTATGTGGATTACTAGATTTTCTTTGAGATGACTGATGTATAGGTTTCACAGTCATTTCATTTTGGAAGAGGTTTAGTTTCTGCCATTGCGTTATTCAACACTTACTGAAATTAGAAACTTTACACCATGAAAGCCATTTAAACAAAAAATCCTGGTTTCAAATAGCCTATGTATTTAGACAACTCTCTCTCTCTGTCTACAGTGTGGAAACAGGCCGCTTGGCTCAACAAGTCCACACTGACCCTCTGAAGAGTAACCCATTCCACAAACTAATGCACCTAACATACACATCCCTGAACACCATGGGCCATTTAGCATGGCCAATTCACCTAGCCTGCGCATGTTTGGACTGTGGGAGGAAACCAGAGCCAACCCATGCAGACACTGGGAGAATGTGCAAACTCCGCACAGACAGTCACCTGAGGCTGGAATCGAACCTGGGACCCTGGCACTGTGAAACAGCAGTGCTAACCACTGAGCCGCCGAAATGCAAGCAGTAAATACTGGAAATACTCAGGCAGTCTCACAACATCTGTGAAGAGAGGGGGAAAAAGAAAAGAGGTCACTTTTCAGATCTCTGAAAGATCACAGAAACATTAACTTGGTTGTTCTCTCTGTGCAGATGCTGTTTGACCAGCCGAGCGTTTGCAGCATTTTCTTCCAAATGACATGGTAAGATAAAGTCACTAGAGGAACACTCTGTCTCATTAGAGAGAGAGAGAGAGAGAGATGGTAGGGGGTGGTTTAACCTGAGGGTGGGGGGAGAGGCTAAGAAGGTGACCACAGCCGGTGCAGGAATTGAACCCCGGCTGTTGGCATCAGTCTGTAACATAAAACAGCCAACTGAGCTAACAACATTAGGTGTACCTCCACCATGTGGATAGCAGATGTTCGAGGGCCAGTTGGGAATGGACAGTTTTGAAAAATAAACCATACATCCTCATATTCATGAAAAAGTCATAATTAATCTACATTCTTGGAGCCTTGCTGTGGAGGTGCCAGTGTTGGATTGGGGCTGGACAAAGTCAGAAGTCTCACAACACCAAGTTATAAGCCAACAGATTTTTGTCAAAATCATTTATTTTAGTGAAACGTGCAATGCCACAAAAGCTTGTGATTTTAAATAAACCTGTTGGACTATAATCATGATGTCATGTGACTTATGATTTAATCTACTTCAGGTGTTGGTTGAAAGACCGATGGTGGGCAGGACACCTCTGTTGGCTACCTTTTGTGCATTAGTGCCCACTGGTAAAGCCATCTCATTGACTTGTTGATGGGAGCTCCTGATGTGGGTCAGCAAAAGGTCATTCCTTGACTCCTGACACCTCTGTGGCCAGCGCGCCTCCTGTTGTGTTGCATGACTCTGCTGGCCACCCTGTTGCTGTGGATGTTCAAGGAGATGTTAACCAGGGACCCGGGGAGGCTGCAGGAAACTAGCCGTGAAGCTGCGTATTTAACCATCACGCAGCTTGTCGAAGCGAATGAGGATCCGTCCAGATTCTGCATCTACTGTGAGGTAATGGCGATGACATTTTGCTAGTTATACTGATGCAAGTCTGCGATTTGTCTCAAAGTTGAACCTCTCTATCGTTCAGGGGAAAGAATGAGCTTAGAATCATACAGAAAAGGTGCTTCTGCCCACTGAGTCTGTACTACCAAAAATGGACAACTAGTTCCACTTACCCACACTAGGCCCATAGCATCGAATGTTCTGACAGTTCAAGTGCTCATCCAAGTACTTATAGAGTCGCACAGCATGGAAACAGACCCTTCAGTTCAAGCTTAACATGTTCCCAAACAAAACTAGTCCCACCTGCCCATAGCCCTCCAAACCTTTCCTATTTATGTACTTATCCAAATGTCGATTAAATGTTGTAACTGTACCCGTACCCAGCACTTTCTCTGACTGTTCATTCCACACACAAGCCCCTCTGTGTAAAAAAAAAAGTTGCTACCTCCTATCCTTTTTTTAAATCTTTTTCCTCTCACCTTTTTTAAAAAATACCCTAGTTTTGAACTCCCTTACCTGAAGGAAAGGACCTTTGCTTTTCACCTTACCTATGCCCCTCGCTGTTTTATAAACTTCCATAAGTTTCCCCCTCAACCTCCTACATTGCAGTGAAAAAGGTCCTAGCCTCTCCAGCCCTTGCTTCTAACTCAAGCCCTCTATTCCTGACAACATCCCGGTAAATCTTTTCTGAGTCCTCTCCAGCTGAATAATAATACTGTTGCTATAGCAGGGTGACCAGAACTGGACACACAACTCCAGAAGAGGCCTCGCTAACATCTTGTACAATCGCAATATGTCATTTCGACTCCTACACTCAAAAGTCTGAGCCATGAAGGCAAGCATACTAAACACTTACTTTCTTAACCATCCTGTCTACCGGTGATGCAAACTTAAAAACATTACATCCCTGAACCCCTAGGTCTCTCTGTTCTACAGCACTACCCAGGGCCATACCATTATTTGCATAATGTTTGCTTTCCCGCCTTTTTAGAGGTTAGCTACCTCAACTACCTTCCCATCAATCTTCTGGGTGAGAAGGAGTTTTCCCCAGATCCCTCTAAATTCCCTGCTTTTCACTTTAAAAGTGCTTCTGTAGTTTCCCTCTCCCACCAGCAATGTAAGTGTTGAGCTTTGAGACAGATGGCCGATTGAATGGATTGAGGAATGGGGCCTGGTGATGGGTTTTAGACAAAGCTGCAAGGTGGAGGCCCCCCTTGCTGCCATACCTCAAGAGAGGCAGCACAGTGAGGTTTGGTTAAGGGGAGGGGGTTCAAAGGCAGACCATGAGACCATTTCTATCTGCCGTAGACACTGACCTGGACTTGCCCCACACCAGTATAGTTTTTTTGCTGTTCACAGATGGTAATACACTACTCTGGAGCAGATGGTACTTGAATCTTGGTCTCCTGACTCAGAGGAAGGGACACTACCACTGCACCACACCAGCATGCATTTGGGAATTCCTCTTCCCGAATGTTGTAATCGTACCCATGTCTACCACTTCCTCTGGCAGCTCGTTCCACACACTCACTACCCTCTGCGTGAAAAAGTTGCCCCTGAGTTTCTCCTCTCACCTAGAACCTATGCCCTCTAGTTTTGGACTCCCACGCTGGGGGAAAGACCTTGGCTAAACCAAACCCCTCAGCCTCATAGTCATAGAGATGTACAGCATGGAAACAGACCCTTCGGTGCAACTCGTCCATGCCAACCAGATATCCCACCTAATCTAGTCCATTTTGCCAGCATTTGGCACATATCCCTTTAAAACCTTCCTATTCATATACCCATTCAAATGCCTCTTAAATGTTGCAATTGTACCAGCCTCCACCACTTCCTGTGGCAGATTATTCCATACACGTACCACCACCTCTGCATGAAAAATTTGCCCCTTAGGTGCTTTTCAAATCTTTCACCTCTCACCTTAAACCTATACCTTTCACTTCTGTGTGTTTACCCTTCCATGTTTGTCGTGGAGTCTTTGTCAAGTTGTAAAGGTGAATGCCCTGACATTGTTGCAAGATAGCCTGGAAGAAAACCATGAGGGCATTCACGATATATACCTTTTTCCGTAATTGTCCATGAAAGCTTCAGTTATATAAAAAAAAGTTGGAGATTGGGGCCAGGTGTTTGATTGGACAAGGCAGCTGGATAAAGATCATGTGATGAAATTCATCCAATCAGCACAGGCAGAGTGCAGTCGCTCAGAAGGTTCATTAAACCGGGAGTGAGGGGGGAAGTAGGCTCCATTTTGTTCCTAACTGCTGTTTGTTTGTTCCTTTTAGATTATTCAACCAGAGCAAGCAAAGCACTGTAAACTGTGTAACATGTGCATGGTGAACTTTGACCATCATTGTCTTTTCCTCATGAAATGCATAGCGAAAAATAATCGCCGTCTCTTCAATCTGTTCCTCATGGAGGTCATTGTCTGTCACCTGACCTTCACAGCATCAGCCGTCTGGTGTCTACACCTTCGATACGAACTGAACTTTGAGACGGTTCTAGCTGTTCTAAGCAGCGAGTCCTGGGTGGTAGCACTTGCCCTCATGAACATCGCTACGGTCATTTGGGAATCTGTGATCCTAAAGGAGCAGCTAGTGACCATCTCCACAAACTGCACTACCACCTTCCGGAAAGTGCCACAGGCCTCCGCATTCACGTGGGGACGCCGTATGAAAAACATCACAGTGTTCTTCATCGCTGGGAACGGGCCCCGGAGTCGCCACGGAAAATTCTCGAGTCAGTTCTAGACTTTTTGTGGTCGTTCTCCTTTAGAGCTACGATGTAGTCAGTATTTGACAAGCCGAGACTTAACTGTGAAATGTGGTTATAGGTAAATGGGTCATTGTTACAAATTAGTATGCAATATATTCGTAGCTGGTTGGCTCACAGTTAGCTATTTTGTTGTTACAATGTCTCCCATTGCCACTTTAAGCCCTCTCCTATTGGATATGTTTCATTTACACAATCTGTTTCTCAGTTAAGAAGCAGAGATGATAATTTCTTAGAATTGTTGGTTTGGATGCAGCATGAAATAAACATCCTTCCAGATCCTTCCTTCCTTCCTTGTCACTGTAGTTAATCTGTTTCCATAGTTTTCTCACCTCCCCACCAATTTGCTTCTGGTTTTTATTGCCAGCTGGAAAAGGGGAGGATAGTCTCTCTTTGTTTCACCTCTTTTGCTTCCCTCAATCTCTGTTGTTTCTTGATCTGCCCCTTTTTTATTTGTCACAATCTCCATTCAAGGGTTGAGCTAAAGATGCACAGGTTAGGATGTTAAATTCCCTGTAGTGACCAGGGATGGGTAGGCTAGGTGGGTTAGCCATGGAAAATCTTGGGCTGGATGGGATGCCTCTCAGAAGGTCGGTGCAGACTCGACGGGCCGAATGGCCTCTGTCTGCACTGCACTAGTCATGTATAGACTGAATAAACTCCTTGTCCATGTAGTTGCCCTTCAGCCTGTTTTGATTTTGCAATGGATAGATTTTAATGTTTTTAAATGTACATTGTGAACATGAGTAGGCCATTCATCTCTGCTGTGATTGTAGCTGATCTGTCTGTTTCCTCAATGCCACTTTCTCATCTACCCTGGACCTCTTTGACTCCCTAATCGATCAAGAATTGCTCAAACTAATGTCGTCTTGTTGACTATCCTAAATATCAGCAACTTCAGCTTGGGTTTGAAACTTTGGCGTGGCCCAGAGATGCCATGGGTCTCTCACACACACACACACACACACATCACCAGGAAAACCTGGTCAGTGCTGGCATTGGTTTCTTACCTTCCTAGAAAGCTGCATGTAGCCCTGGCCTTGCAAATGTGGTGGATATGAGAACTCAAGTCTGACCCTGCACACTTGAAACGTAAAACAGTGGCACTTGTACTTGACCTGAAGAAAACATTTTTTTTTCTTAAATTCATTCATGGCATGTTGACATCACTGACTAGGCCAGCATTTGTGGGCCATTCCTCGTTGCCCCAGAGAAGATTTTAAAGAAAACATAAGGAAAATTCTGACCAGTTTCTTTGTAGTCCAGAATAAGGCCATAAGACATAGGCGCAGAAATTAGGCCATTCAGCCCATCATGGCTGCTCCGCCATTCACTCATGACTGATACGTTTCTCAACCCTATTCTCCAGCTTTTTCCCCATAACTCTTGTTCTCCTTGACAATCAAGAATCTATCCATCGCAGTCTTAAATATACTCAAAGACCTGGCCTCCACAACCTTCTGTGGCAATGAATTCCATTGATTCACCACTTTCTGGCTGATGAAGTTACTCCTTATCTCCATTCTAAAAGGTCTTCCCTTTACTCTAAGGTTCTGCCCTCAGGCCCTAGTCTCTCCTACCAATGGAAGCATCTTCCCAACATCCATTCTGTCCAGGCCATTCAGTATTCTGTATGTTTCAATTATATCTCCTCTCATTCTTCCAAACTCCATTGAGTATAAACCCAGAGACCTCAAACGTTCTCATATGTTAAGCTTTTCATTTCTGGGACCATTCTCATGAACCTCCTCTGAACCAGTTCCAGGGCCAATACATCCTTCCTGAGATGTGGGGCCCAAAACTGCGCACAATACTCCAAATGTGACCAGAACCTTACAGAGCCTCAGTAGTATATTCCTGCTTTTATATTCCAGAATCTAGACCTTGATTGTTGGAGACCAGACCATAATAGTGGTCTGACACCATGGAGTTGGGGCAGAGGTCACAAAACACCAACAGATTTATTTGAAATCACAAGCTTTTGGAACTTCACTTAATGAAGGAGCAATGCTCCGAAAGCTTGTGATTTCAAATGAACCTGTTGGACTATAACCTGGTATCATGTGACTTCTGACCTTGCCCACCCCAGTCCAACACCTGCACCTCCACAACCATGGATTTAGGAAGAGGACTTGATGGTTTTTATTTAGGTAGCAAGTACAGCAATAACTGTCTGTCACAAAACCTTGATTTTCAAATTCATATTGAACGTGAAGTTGTTTTCTTCAAAAATAAAAAGGTCTGACAAAGTTTTTCATCCAAAGACAGCAACTCTTAAGGTCAAAGGGGTCTATACTTTACCATTTTTAAATTGATATTTTTAACGGGTTGCGTGATTAACTGTTAAAGCCTTGGGAAAAAGGTACGATTAGAGAAGTATAGTGTTTCATTATTTACTTTAAAAAGTGGAAGTGAAGTGAAGTTGCATTCAGCCTCATCGAGATCAGCACATGGTGTGCTTTTCCTTAAATTCAGCAATTGATCGAATCAGCCAGTGAACTAGGAGGATAAATGAGAACATCGCTTCCCTTCAAAGGTTTACCCCTGACTTGTACATTTTCAGTATTCATTCACAGTATGTGGGCATCGCTGGCATTTATTCCTGATGAAGTGTTCTTGCCTGAAACGTCGATTTTTCCTGCTCCTTGGATGCTGCCTGACCTACTGTGCTTTTCCAGCACCACTCTAATCTTGACTCTAACTTCCAGCATCTGCAGCACCCACTTCTGCCTGGCATTTATTCCTGTCTTTAGTTGCCCTGGAAAAGGTGGTAGTGAGCTGCCTTCTTGAACCACTGCATGCGATACGTGGTGTAGGTACAGCTACAATCCATTCGAGAAGGAATGCCAGGATTTTGACCCAGCGAAGGAAGAGTGATGTTGTTCCAACTCCGGTTGGCATGTGGTTTGGAGGGGAACTTGCAGTGGTGGTTTTCCCATATATCTGCTTGTACTTGTCGCTGGAAGGGCTCACTGGTCTGTTGGAGAGTCTTTGTAAGTTGCAACATTGCGCCCTGTGGATGGGTCACTCTGTGTATGGGTGGGAGAGGGGGATGAAGGTGGTGGACGTGGTGCCAGTCAAGTGGGTTGCTTTGTCCTCGACAGTTTCTAGTTGCTTCAGTGTTGTTGGAGCTGCACCCATCCAGGCAAGTGGGCAGTATTTCAACACACTCCTGACTTGAAGATGGTGGATAGGCTTCGGGCAGTCAGAAGGAGAGTTATTTGTTGCAGCACTGACAACGTCTGAACTGCTTTTGCAGCCATACTATTTGCATAGCTATTCCAGTTTCTAATTAAATGTTAACCACAACCCCCCAATCAGAATGATGATAGTGACACATGATACTAAAATAATAACAGCCCTCTTCAGACAATTAGCAACAATTCTTATACAAACTGAAAACTTAATTGCTGTAAGTATTCTCTTTATGAAGAGGGGATTAATAAATCTCCAGTCCAATTTCCAGAGGATGTCTAGATCAGCCCTCCCTATACCTTGTCAATAATCTCACCTCAGAAGCCATAGGATGGTGGCTGTTTACAGCAAATGGAAACTGTCTTACCCCAGGAGTAGAGAGTGTCTGGGACTGGAAGCCTGGACTTGGGATTGAGATATGTGGAGCTCCCTGAGGATTTAAAAGCTGGAGATTGAAGGTTGGACGTGGGAAGAGTTCCTCTATCTCAGCATCTTGATGAGTCTGAAAAGAAGGTGATGGGAGCGAATGGGGAGAGGTTTGAGGGAATAAGGGAAGTGAAATGCAGGTTGAGCTAGGTTAAAGAGTATAAAAATCTGTTTCTCAACTTCTCCAACATAATTGAGCTTCATTCTGCGTTATTTTTGTTCACAGTCGCCCACACAGACTACAGAAGTGGGACAAGTGTGCTAACATCTGATATTTAATAGTCTCTAAATCTCTTTCCCAGCTGCAGTGATTCCCTGCTCTGGTGTCTTAACTCTTCATCCTGTTAATGGCTTTGCTGACTTTGATTAGAAATAAATGGAAACCTAAGGTTTATTCAGAACACATGTGCTTAGAGATGTGCTGGGAATGTATGTGTGGGGGGTGGTGCGGGGGTTTGTGAGGAGGGTGTGGGGGGAAGGGAGAGATTCCTAACAAACCCCAAATAACAAGCCGTGATCCATTTTCTCACAATAGAAGCAGCTCCTCACATGTCATGAAAAGATGTCAGTGTGGTCACCTCATGGTGGACCCAATAAACTCCAGTCCTGGAATTCAAAACCAAAGTGAAGATTGTTTCTAGTTCAAAGAAATGATACACCATAGAGTACTGGAGTATTCAGCCCTGCAAGCCAGGGGGGCTCAAATATAGTCTTATACTGTTTCTTTTCCTCAAATATTTGTCAACGCCTGTTCTAAAAGTGATTAGGGATTTTAGTCACCTCACCTTTTCCTGTTCAGGGAAACTCTTATGTCAATGTTCTGCTTAAAACCAGTGACAAGCAGGACAATCCAGCACGGTGGCTCAGTGGTTAGCACTGCTGCCTCAGTGAGAGGAACCCAGGTTCGGTTCCAGCCTCGGGTAACTGTCCGTATGGAGTTTGCACATTCTCCCCGTGTGTGCATGGTTTTCCTCCGGGTGCTCTGGTTTCCTACAAAGGTGTGCAGGTTAGGTGAATTGGCTATGCTAAATTGCCTCATAGTATTGAGGGATGTGTAGGCTAGGTGTATGAGTCAGGGGTAAGTATAAGATATTAGAGTGGGGGAGTGTGTCTGGCTGGGTTACTCTTCACAGGGCCAGTGTGGACTTGTTGGGCCAAAGAGTCTATTTCCACGCTAAGGATTTTACAAATCTGAAAAGTGATAGTCCTGAGGGTGCAGAGAGAGCTCCTGTAAACAGACATGCAGGCACCTGGGCCACGAATTTAACACTTCCCTCATCCCGTCACCAAAACAACAGAATCTGGGTTTACAAGAGAAGGTAAAAATATTTTTCCAATAACAAGCCTGACTCCTTTTATAAAGGGTGGACTACCCAGCCCACCCCCAACAGATGGATTTTCCATTTGAATATGTTAAAGAAATTGATTGTCTCTGATTTGACCTGGTTTGTATTTTTGACTGTGGACTGTGAGGTTTTTCACAATTTGTGATTGGATTGCAGTTGGGAAGCAGCAGCAAATCCCCTCCCCGTGCCTTCCCTCAAAAGTATATACTCCCCCTCGGGAAATGCAAGCGTCTTACCTCATAATGCCTGTTCCAGAATGTTAGAAACAGACCCTTTAGTCCAGCTCATCCATGCCAACCAGATATCCTAACCTAATCTAGCCCCATTTGCCAGCACTTGGCCCATATCCCTCTAAACCCTTCCTATTCATATACCCATCCAGATGCCTTTTAAATGTTGTAATTGTACCAGCCTCCACCACTTCCTCTGGCTGCTCATTCCATACATGTACCACCCTCTGCATGAAAAGGTTGCCCCATAGATTGCTTTTATATCTTTTCCCTCTCACCCTAAACCTATGCCCTCTAGTTCTGGGCTCCCCTACCCCTGGGAAAAGACCTTGTCTATTTATCCTATCTATGACCCTCCTAATTTTATAAACCTCTATAAGGTCACTCCTCAGCCTCAGGGAAAAGTTGTCTCTTCACGCTGTTAGGCCTGTCCGTGAGGCTTGCTTCTGGAGTTAAAACTGTTCAGGGATTCCTAACCCAATCCTGGAGGGCTGCACACCTCGAGATCCCCTCTCCACCCAAGCTGAATGTCTGGGTCTTCCTTGCTCGTGCTTAACAATACAGTTTGAGCTGGGAGTGTTGTGGGCTCAAGTTTCAGGAGCAGAACCTCTGGATCACTTTTTTTTTCTTTATTCATTCACAGCATGAGGGCGTCACTGGCCAGGCAGTGTTTGTTGTCCATCTGGTTGTCCCAGAGGGCAGTTCAGTGTCAGGCACATTGCTGTGGGTCTGGAGTCACATGTAGGCCAGACCAGGTAAAGATGGTCATTTCCTTCCCTCAAAGACATTAATGAACCAAATGGTTCTTTCCGACAATCGACAATGGATTCATGGTCATCATTAGACTCTTAATTCCAGATATTTATTGAATTCAAATTCCACCATCTGTTTGCAACCCGGATCCCCTGCACATTACCTGGGTCCAGTTAACAGTCCAGCGATAATACCATTAGGCCATCGCCTTCTGCGACCTATTCTCACGTCATTCGAGCTGTTTCAGTGACGTAACAAGGTGGAAAGGCATGGACCTCCATGCCCTGGGATGAGTTCTGTGTTCTGGTTAATGGTGGCAGTCACTGCCTGGGGAACTATCTGTAAAGCTTGGATTTTTGAATGACGGGCAGTGGCCAGGACTGTTCACATTATGAAATGAATTTGATGCTGAGTTAGATATTTGATAGACGAGGGTTGTGAACGGGTAGACTGGAAAGTGGGACTGAGACTAAAAACACACTGTGAATGGTGGAGAAGGCTCCAAGTGCTGAGTGGCCTACTCCTACTCATAAATCCTATCTCACCATTCTTTCCATGTGTGGGAGTGAAAGATTGATTCTGGTACTGCCCAGCCTGTTATCAAGGTTAGCAACAAACTTAACAGCAAATTCGTGAGAGGCATGCCAGTTCGCCAACTCTCCCTACTCACCCTCCGTCTTAAAACTTCCAAGTGTCTCAGGCGTACAAATTCTGGCACCACCAGTAGGGACCACGCTGTGATTGGTGAATACAGTCTGGTTAGGCCCCATTTGGAGTACTGTGTCCAGTTTTGGTCCCCACACCCCAGGAAGGACATACTGGCACTGGAGCGTGTCCAGCGGAGATTCACACGGATGATCCCCGGAATGGTAGGTCTAACATATGAGGAACGGCTGAGGATCCTGGGATTGTATTCATTGGAGTTTAGAAGATAAAAGGGAGATCTAATAGAAACTTACAAGATAATACATGGCTGGGAGAGGGTGGACGCTAGGAAATTGTTTCCATTAGGCGAGGCGACTAGGACCCGTGGACACAGCCTTAGAATTAGAGGGGGTAAATTCAGAACAGAAATGCGGAGACATTTCTTCAGCCAGAGAGTGGTGGGCCTGTGGAATTCATTGTCACAGAGTGTAGTGGAGGCTGGGACGCTAAATGTCTTCAAGGCAGAGATTGATAAATTCTTGATGTCACAAGGAATTAAGGGCTATGGGGAGAATGCGGGTAAGTGGAGTTGAAATGCCCATCAGCCATGATTGAATGGCGGAGTAGACTCGATGGGCCGAATGGCCTTACTTCCGTTCCTATGTCTTATGATCTTACAGTCGATGAGGTTGGAAGTACCCAGAAATCATTGCTACTTCTGCATGAGGCTCTGTGCAGTGAGGTGAGAGGGTATCAGAGGGTGGGCATTATCCCTCCTCTGGTAGTTATCCTTGGGCACAGGACAGGCTGAGGTTTGAGGGACATCCCCAGCCTATCCATGTCCCGCATGATTTTATAAACCTCTACAAGGTCACCCCTCCGCCTCTAATGCTGCAGGAAAAAGTTGTCTCTCCATGGTGTTAGTCCTCTCCATGAGGCTTGCTTCTGGAGTTAAAACTGTTCAGGGATTCTCAGTGTTTCTCATTGCCTTTTAACAGCCTCTGTGTGGTCTGTTGACAGGATTGGTTATGGGATGTGATACACCCATGTGATCAGCTATCTCACCCCAGTAACTCACTTGTCACAAGTGCTAATGAGTGGTCACCACTTGACAGTGGCCATGAGATGGTGAGAACCAACTCCTCAATGAGAAGGTCAGCTGTGTACCTGTGACACTCTGAGCAATGTGAGCATCACACTATGTACCCCTCACACTGTGATTCCTCTCTCATGGAGGAACACAGTGACCCTCCATAATGGCACAGTTAAGATTAGGAATGTGGGACTCGGAGCAGAAAATAGTGGTTGGAAAATTGCTGTGTGTTTGCATGTCAAATGCTTTGCGAGGAAGTGAAACACCTCATATTAACGCTACAATTATAGATTCCAGTGTCATCACTTCAAAAGAACCAGAAACGGAAAGTGTCCTTGGCGTTCATATAAATTCTGATTGAGATGAGTCCAAAACTTTTTAACCCAGTTTCTAAAAATGCTGGGACCGTATGGAATGTTCTAAATTAGCCCTTAACTGGCAATCACAGGATTATAAAAGTGATATGGACAAACGCTACACTGATATAGTAGAGAATCGTTCCGAAGTTCCTGAAAATGAGCCTTTCCATTCCCTTGGTTCAATGAAAATCAACAAGATCAAGAATGATATCCATTCCAGGAAGATGAATGACCAGTGACTGAGGTGGCATTTGGAAATCCAAATGCATCAACATGAATCTGAGTTGAATATCGACTCTGTCACAAGTGTGGAGTGTTATGTTCCCCAACGCAAGGTTTATAAAGTCGTAGAGCATGCAAACGGTTCCTTCAGTCCAACCTGTCCATGCCGACCAGATAGCCCAAATTAATCTAGTCCCATTTGTCAGCATTTGGCCCATATTCCTCTGGACCCTTCCTATTCATATACCCATCCAGATGTCTTCTAAATGCGGCAATTGTACCAGCCTCCACCACCTCCTCTGGCAGCTCATTCCATACATGTACCACCCTTTGTTTGGAAAAGTTGCCCGTTGAGTTCCTTTTAAATCTTTCCCCTCCCACCTTAAACCAATGCCCTCTAGTTTTGGACTCCCCTACCCTGGGGAAAAGACCTTGTCTATTCACCCTATCCATGTCCCTCGTGATTTTATAAACTTCTATAAGGTCATCTGATGCTCCAGGGAAAACAGCCCCATTTGAAGAAAAAGGATGAGAGGGAAACAGCAGATTTTGAAATGAGCGTATGGCAGGGGATACTTAGCAGCTACTGGATGGAGAGAAAGATAAATGATTGGGTTTAATCGGGAGTCTCAATTCAGGAATCAAAAGCGTTGCTAATCACAGATAGAGAAAGGAAGATAAGTGCAGATATTAGAGACTAAGCTGACAGCCTTGTCCCACCATTAGTTGAAAAGTAATCTTCAGTATAAAACAGGAGAAATCAAATGGGTGATTAATATTGGGATGTGCACTGAACGAGGCTTCACACAAAGCGGGAGAATGCCAACAGTCCCCATCATGGCTGTGGTGAAAATGAATGAACAAGCCAATGTTTACAGACATTACCTTCTGGGGCAAGGCTGGTGTACTATACAGGTAATTCTTCTATAATTCGATGGTTGCGTTCATGTGCAACCTCACATTAAAGAAAAACTGCACTTTCGAAACAGTGCTTCAAGTGTTGGCAATATAATCACATTACAGCCAACACACGGTTTAAAAGTTTGCGCTTTGAAAACAGTGTCCCCAACACGTCAATCGCATTGCAGTGAATTTGCATTAACGAAACGCACATTTTAGCAGAATGACTTGTATTCTGGTAGCAGAGAGGAGGCTTTCTTCAGGATTTGAGAGCGCTCTCACTGATCTGCTCGATGCTCAGAAGAGCCAATGCCCCATTGGTCAGGAAGGCCGGAAACCTTTCTAAACCTTTGAGGGGAATGACTTGTGACTGAGCACTCCAATGAGGAGTCAAAACTCAAGAGTAAAAGGCATCAGCAGACTTAAACCGTGTAATTACAGAACAACCTCGATTATCCGAACGAGATGGGCAGGGAGCATTTTGTTTGGATAACTGATTGTTCGGATAACTGATTGTTCGGATAACTGATTGTGCTGAAGGTAGGGCTAGAGGACTGAAAGGTTGAGAAGAGGGTGGTCCACACTGCACATGAAACAATAAGCAGGCACCAGGCAGGATTCACACACAAGGCCTCCTTAAATCGTGCAAGGATCAAAAGGTGATCGAGAGTGCCGCGCAGCTGCAGTGCAGTGTGTGGTGATGCTGACAATCTGCTTCCTGCCATCAAGCAGCTAGAAGACTCGTGGACAGAGTACAGGAGGGAGGGTGTGCGCACGCGAGCAGGCAGCAGCGGCTTCAGTTATAGCAACTATTGCCTTGTGAATGAAGCGCCTGGCAACTGTTACCCAGGAACAAATGCTCACAACAACAGCAATTATTAGCTTTATTATATATCTGTCACTCCTCTCAGCCCCAAACTGCTCTTACCGCCTGCTTCTTACGGGAACTTGAGATCTTGTTCGGATAATCCGAAATTCGGATAAGTAATGTTGCTAACTGAGGTTGTTCTGTAGAAGGTGAGAAATTGGGGCAGTAAGGTTTAGTTAAACCCAGCCTTGGCTTTGAAACATGTACATACTGTAGGGGGAAGGGAAGACTAGAAGGCAGGGTGCTGAACTTGTACTGATGGGTGACTCAGTGGTAAAGTCACTGTTGTCTTACCAGACCATAGAGCTGCTTTGTCATGACTGGTGGTGATATAACCTGAGGGTCACCACACCTCAGGTGAGGGGAGAGATTGAGAATGAGAGTCCATGGTAACTTCAGTTTGCGTGGGAATTGACATTGTAAAAAGCCATCCAGCTCGCTGACACCCCCCCGCCTTCCCCCGCCCGCCCCTCGGTCAGCTAATAGGAGACACTGTGATGTTTCACAGAGAGTGTACAAACAAAAACAAGGAGCCGCAAGTTGGATAATGAAATATTCTGATGTATCTCTCCATTGTTCAGCTTCTTTATTCATAATTCTATACTTGTGTATTTTGTCCATAACAATGAGTTCATTTTTAAAGGTAGAAACAGGTACAAGGGGAATTTGAGACAAAATTTTGGCTGCAGGACATTTCCATGCATAAAGCATTCCTGGAATCTACAGCAGGATGTTTTTTTCCCCCATGCATTGAGAGATGACTTCACTTCCTTCTCAACAGAGTTCAGCTCAAATTATCATTAAGTGAAGCACTGACTCAGCCGTAAAGGAGTACATTCCTTCTAATAGCATAGTGGCATGAATTTTGATTGCTGAGGAAATACAAAGCACATTCTTTGAAAATTATGAATCTTCTATTATTTCCCTTCTATGTGTTAGAATCCTAGAATCCCTACAGTGTGGAAACAGGCCATTTAGCCCAACAAGTCCACACCAACCCTCCAAAGAGAGACCCATCCCCTTAACCTGCATTTAGCCCTGACAAATGCACCTAACCTTACGCTTCCCTGAACACTATTGCCAATTCACCGAGCCCACACGTCTTTGGATTGTGGAGGAAACCTGGACAGACATGAGGAGAATGTGCAAACTCCACACAGACAGACGCCCGAAAGTAGAATCGAACCTGAGTCCTTGGCACTGTGAGGCAGCACTGCTAACCACTGAGCCACCATGCCACATTATTCGATGAATCTGAGGCACTTACGGCATATTGTGATCGCTGTTATTTAATGTATTTAGTTTGTATTAGATTACAGACATAAACAGGGGTTACTTAATTCTTTTTTGGTCCTGTTATTTTCAAAATGTCAGAGGATATCCAGTAATATTCATCAGCTTCCATGGGAAGAACCTGGGTTAATGTCTGAGGTAATGACTTTTCCTCACAATTCAGGTCCTGGTACTGAAATCTAAGCTCTGCTTTTCCCTTCACAGCTGCTGCTCGACCTGCTGAGCATTTCCAGCGCTTTCTGATTTTATTGTAGATTTCCAGCATTCTCCACCATTTGCTTTTGTTTCAGCTCATGGCTAAAGAAGGATCGGCAACTGGGAATAAAAAATAAATGAAGATTTTTATCTTCGTTTTTGACCACAAGACTGGAGGCAATGCCAGGACTTCCACCATTTCCTTCCCCCACACAGGCTGCTTTATTGTGGGATGGGTTTCCCCTAAATTTACTGCAAACTCAGAATTGGAGAGAGACCAAATGAAAAACATGAAAGATAAACTGGCATTTGAATGATTGAAGTTTCTTCAGCAGTCAGAAGCATGTTATTTGGGACATAAACACCCTTATCTGAGGTGACAATATCCTGTAACTCCCTATGGAGCAGCAATGTTGGGGATATTGTAAAGAACACATGTGAAAATATAAATAAGATAGACTACATCCAAGGGGAAATGATGCTAGTTCACGTGTCTGTTGGGAGATGGTTCTCCTTCAAAGCCCTGTATGAAGTTTGGTCCTGTACTTAGATAGCAATTAAAACCAGTCTGGTTTAGTTCAGTTGGCTGGACTGTTGGGTTTGTGAAGCACTGTGAACAAATAATGTGGATTCAACTCCCAACACTTTACCATGGGAAGAACCTGGGTTAATGTCTGAGGTAATGACATTTCCTCACAATTCAGGTCCTGGTACTGAAACCTAAGCTCTGCTTTTCCCTTCACAGCTACTGCTCGACCTGCTGAGCATTTCCAGCGCTTTCTGATTTTATTGTAGATTTCCAGCATTCTCCACCATTTGCTTTTGTTTCAGCTTAGAAGAAGGACTCTTCTTTTCAACCTTGCCCCTCACCGGAGGTATAGTGGTGATCCTCATGTTAAGTTATTACTAATTGTCTCTCCAATTAGAGAGCAACTCTATGGTCTGATAAGACTGGGCCAGTTTGAATAAAAGGTCATGTTTGTCACAGCTAACCATCTGTTCCAGAGAAAAGTCACACTTGGCCCGAAACGTTAACTGTGCTTCTTGATCAGGTTGAGTTTTGCCAGTACTTTCTGTTTTGATTTCAGGTTTGCCGCACCTACAGTTTCTTGCCTTTCCTCCTGCAATCTTGGTCAGCCACACTCTGGGCACTACCAAAATAACAGAGGGAGCATTTTTATTCCATGGACTGCAGCGGTTCAGGAGGAAGGCTTGCCACTACCTTCAGGAGGTGATAAAAATTCTAATCAATGTACCAACTATGGTTACATCCTAGAACAGAAAAAGATGCAATTCCAATTCCTGGATGACATCAGTTTTTCTGTGACTTGATCATTAGAAGAAATAAGCAGCTCTTAAGGGCCTTCCCTGAAACATAAGTTGGCAGTTTTTCCCACCAGTCATTGATTGGGCTGTACGTTTTCTGTTTCCATTTATGTTTTCTAAGTGAAAAGAATCTTAATGTGTTAGCAAAATGGCATGATAACAGGTAGTATCCAGTTCCCAGTAAAGTGGCCTAGCATCAGTTCGTTGTTATCCATTGATTTAGATTTCATGCTCAATTAGATTACAGGATGGATACATTTTGTACCTGGATTAATAAAGCACGTGGGAGCTGAATAATAGTCCATTGGAAATGTCAGCACAGGATAATTGCAGCTTTGGCCCACATTGCGACAGCTACCACACTTCGGCAAGTGGTTATCTGTGCAAAGTGTTTCAAGACTTTTCAACATGCTTTGTAAGTGGAAGCATTAGTGCGTTTTCCAGTTAGTGGTAGTGAGGCAGTGTTGAATTCGAGCCAAGTTCTGACTGGTTTTCATCTCAACACAGTAGAGGACTAAAGCTGAGCAGGAGCCAGGAAATACAGAACACACAGCATGTTGTGATTACCTGCAGCAAAACTGCAGGTAATTGAGTGGGCTGGTTGTTCTGCTCCAAAGGCACCTGACACACAATGGTCCGCGGATAGTGGAATGACCAAGCTGTTAGCCACTAACCACTAACTAATCAACCTCAATCACTTTACCGAGCCATTCCAGGGATAACAAGGCCAGATTGTCCATGTGAGGCATGGCTTCACCATCTGCTTTATTCAACCCATTCCTGGGCGATATTGACCAATTGAAGAGTTTCATCTCTTCCCACACTGAGGAAGAATGGGAAGGCTACAGGGGACAGATATGACATGCATAATAAATCGTGATCTGAGTGAACTTTGACAGCGAAGTGCTCGTGCGGGTTTCTGGATTCAGTACTTGCTGCCTTTACAGTCTCAGATCTCTCTCAGTCAATTCCCTGCCTTGTTTGTGTCAGGGGGAATGATGCATGAGGATGTGGTTACTCAGTGCATTCTTTTGCTTATAACTAGTGAAGCAGGGCAGCAGATGCAAGAAAATGTGGAGAAGTCTCTACTGTAGCAGGAAACATGTGGAAACAAAGATCAAGGAGATCCCAGCTTGGTATGTTCAGTTATATATGTTTCATGAAATGTCAGGACTATGGAACTGTAAAGTAATAATTTCAACATGAAACAAGTAGACAATTGTATTGGAATATGATGACCTAATTAGATGGAGCAAAGGCACTCATCTGTGTCCCTTATGGCAATACAATTAACGAATTTAATTAAGATTATTCAGCATGCTGACGGGTTACTTAGGGAAATATTAAAAAAGCCTTGCATAAGAAGAATTTAAAAATCAATGTGTTGGACTGTCTACTGATCACTGAAGTGTACAAACATACAGGAGAGAATAGGGCCACATCAGCAGATTATAACATTTAGCTGTCAATTTGTGCTTCAGTTACCTTTGTTGTCTAGTCCGAAAAGAAAATATTCCACCAAAGTTGTAGCAAAAAACCCATCAACAAAGCGAACCCGGCAGTTCTTATTTTAAGTGCATTCTGTTCTTCGCATTAACACTGGGAATGTACAAGGATGTGGTTTGTAAGTATTTCTGTTTCACATCTTGTTAACCCTGTGGTCACTGCAACATTTAAATCTTTCTTAGGTTGTGAAAAAGAAATCCTGCAAGCCAGAGGTTCAGGATTTCTACCGTACTGTGATTTGAAAAAATTGAGAACATGGTTTTCTTTGTGAAGTGAAAATAATCTTTGCCTCTCTTTAAATTCAGCAAGGTTTTTCCCGCAGTTCTCTGCTTCGTATTTGGGGTCTGCTGCTGCACTATTCCTTCATTGGCATAGCCCAACCAACATTGCAAGTCTTCCAATAATTGTCAGACATGACTATCCCCCATGCGTCAATCGTTAACCATGCTCATTGATTGCCATCATTCTTATTGATCAGCATTCATACTCATTGCTAGTGATCCATTCCCATTCAAGAATAAACACAGAGCTGCCTCAGTAAACCAATGTCAATCTTTACTCTCTCACACAGACAGATGTTTGCACCACTCCAATAAATCCCAGACCTGATGATTTAGTGAAAATGTCACTGACCTAATAATCCATTAATTATTAAAATTTATAGCCAATAGTGAATTAAAGGTAATCTCACTCTGCTATGGAATGGGTCTAATTTCAATCTGACAATGAAAGGTGTATACAGCAATCCAACTGTAAATGATCTGCTGACCTTGAAGGTGCTGACTCTAGCAAGGTATGTACAGAAGAAAACTGTAACTTGATGGCTGTGTGCGCGAGTGTGTGTGAGTGTGTGAGTGTGTGGGTGTGTTTCTGTGTGTGTGTGAGTGCATGTGTGTGTCTGTGTGAGTGTGTGTGTGTCAGTGTGAGTGTGTGTGTCTGTGTGTGAGAGTGTGTGTGTCTGTGTGTGAGTATATGTGAGTGTGAAAGTGTGTAGAGAGTGGCACCGATTCTATTCCAGCAGCAGCGGCAGAGAGACGTCAAGTGTCATCATGGGACTTCACCAGCAGTTATTGGCTCAGGTGGCCTAGTTCACTGATGTACAGAAGCAGAAACCAAGGTTGTTTCATCTCGCCCCAACCCAACTCAGGAATGTAGTGCTGACCGTTCTCCCTCCTACAATCACCTTGGCCAGCATTTGCAAACTCGGGTGTTCTTGGGCCAAATGCCTGTCAGTCTTATTCCGTTGTGTGCACTTATTGCCTGACCAAATGGAAAATCCTATTTAAAGACTTTCCTTCTATGTCTGAGCCTCATATTATCCAGGAAAAAGGAACCTGCTTTTTCAACTGTTCTCCCACCACCCCAAATGTTCATTCTCTTCTAATGCCGAGTTAACAGCAATGTGCACCGTTAAAAAGATGCACTGCAACAATGTTCTCAGACTCTAAAAGCACAGTGCAAAATTGTGACCTCCACCATCTTGAAGGCCAGGGGCAGCAGATACAGTGGAACACCATTACCTGGAAGTTCCTGTCCAAGCCACTCACCATCCTGTTTCAATGTTCATTCATTAGCTCTGGGCCAAAGTTCTAGAACTGCCTTCTGAACACCACTGTGGGTGTCCCTACACCACAGAAGACCATAAGACATAGGAGCAAACATTAGGCCATTCAGCCCATCAAGTCTTCTCCACCATTCAATCGTGGTTGAAGCCCATTCTCCGGCTTTCTCCCCATAATCCTTTATCACCTTGACAATCAAGAACCTATCCATCTCTGTCTTAAATATACTCAATGATCTGGCCCCCACAGCCTTCTGTGGCAATGAATTCCAGAGATTCCCCACTCTCTGGCTGAAGAAGCTTCTCCTTATCTCCATTCTAAAAGGTCTTCCCTTTACTCTAAGGCTGTGCCCTCGGGTCCTAGTCTCTCCTACCAAAGGAAACATCTTCCCAACATTGACTCTGTCCAGGCCATTCAGTATTCTGTATTTTTCAATTAGATCCCCGCCTCATCCTTCTAAACTCCATTGAATATAAACCCAGAGACCTCAAATGTTCCTCATATGTTAAGCTTTTCATTTCTGGGACCATTCTCATCAACCTCCTCTGAACATGCTTAATGCCAGTATATCCTTCCTGAGATATGGGGCCCAAATTGCACACAATACTCCAAATGTGGTCTGACCAGAGCCTCAAAGAGCCTCAGAAGAACATCCCTGCTTTTATATTCAAGTCCTCTCAAAATAAATGTCATAATCGTATTTGCCTTCCTGACTACTGATTCAACCTGCAAGATTACCTTGAGAGAATCCTGGACTAGAATTCCCTCTTTGCACTTCAGACTTCTGAATTTTCTCCCCATTTAGAAAATAGTCCATGCCTCTATTCTTCCTACCAAACTGCATGACCTCACACTTTCCCACATTGCCTACGCCATCTGCCACTTCTTTGCCCACTTTCCTAACCTGTCCAAGTCCTTCTGCAGCCTCCCCACCTCCTCAATGTTACCTGTCCCTCCACCTACCTTTGCATTGTCTGCAAACTTAGCCAGAATGCCCTCAGTTCCTTCATCTAGATCGTTAATGTATAAAGTGGATTACAGCAATTCAAAAAGGTCACTCACCAGCACATTCTCCAGGGCCAACTAGAGAACAGCAACAAATGCTAGCCCAGCCAGCAAAACCCATACCTCACTTTTAGCAGAATTCAAGCCCACTTAGTCTGCTCCATCATTCAACCATGGCTGATGTGTTTCTCAATCCCATTCTCCTGCCTTCTCCCCATAACAATCAATCACAGAATTCCTATAATGTGGCCCTTCAGCCCAACAAGTGCTCTCTGACGCTCCACAGAGTAACCCACCCAGACCCATTCCCCTACCCTATATTTATCCCTGACTAATGCACTCAAACCTACACATTCCTGAACACTATGGGTAATTTAGCGTGGCCAATTCACCTGACCTGCACATCTTTGGACTGTGGGAGGAAATCCACACAGACACAGGGAGAATGTGCAAACTCCACACAGACAGTCACTCAAGACTGGGATTGAACCCACTTCCCTGGCACTGTGAGGCAGCAGTGCTAACCACTGAGCCACCCTTCCACCCCTTTGATTTCCATACTAATCAAGAACCTGTCTATCTCTGATTGAAATGCACTCAATGATGGCCTTCTGCAGCAATGAGTTCCACCCTCTGACTGAAGAAATTCTTCAGTTCTAATCTCAGTTGTAAAGGTTCGTTCCTTCATGCTGAGGTTGTGCCCTCAAGTCCTATTTGCTCCTACTAGTGGAAACATCTCCACAGCCACTCTATCCAGGCCTCTCAGTTATTCTGTTTCAATCAGATCCCCACTCATCATTCTAAACTCCATCGAGTACAGACCTAGTGTCATCATATGCTCCTCACATGACAAGCCCTTCACCCCAGGATCTTTCTTGTAAACTTCCTTTACATCCCCTCCAACACCAGGACATCCTTCCTTAGATATGGGACCCAAAACTGCTCACAATATTCCAAATGTGGTTTACCAGAGCATACAGGTTCTGCAGTAAATTCCTACTCTTGTATTCTAGGCCTCTTGAAATGAATGCTAACTTTACATTTGGCTTCTTAACTGCCAGCTGAATGTGCATATTAACCTTAAGAGAATCCTGAACTAGGATTCCTAAGTCTCTTTTCCTTCAGATTTCTGAAGCCTTTCCCCTTTAAAAAATATACCATGCCTCAATCCTTCTGAGCAAAATGTGTAACTTCACACTTTTCCACATTGTATTCGACCTGCCACTTCTTAGCCCACTCTCCTATCCTGACCAAGCCCTTCTGCAGCCTCCCCTGCTTCCTCAATGCTACCTGTCCTTCCATCTATCTTTGTGTCATCTACAATCTTTACAACAATGCCTTCCCCTCCAGATCATCAATGTATAATGTGAATAGTTGTGTCCCAATACTGATTCCTGCGGAGGTCCACTTGTCACCAGCTGACATCCTGAAAAAGATAATGGGGTCTCTGCCTTCTGCCAGTCAGCCAATCCTTGATCCATGTCCTTGTCCCTAACACCATGGCCTCTTGATTAGCAGTGCCCTTTGTGTCACCTTGTCAAAAGCTTTCTCGAAATGCCCACAGCTGTCCTTCGTCTAACTTGTCTGTTAACCCTTCAAAGAATTCTGACAGATTTGTCAGGCTTGACATCCCTTTGATGAAGCCTTGCTGACTCAGCCTTATTTTGCCATACTCTTCCAAGTACATGGCAATCTCATCCCTCATTAATAGACTCTAAAATGTTACTAACAACCAATGTCAAGCTAATAGTTTCCTGTCTTCTGCCTCCCTCCTTTCTGAAAAGTACTGTTACCTTAGCCATTTTCCAGTCTTCTGGGACTCTTCCTGACTCCAGATTCTGGAATACTGCCAATTCCTCCACAATCCCTCCACAATATCTCCTTCAGAACTCTACGGTTTCATCCATATGCTCCAGGTGATTTATCTACCTTCAGACATTTCAGCTTCCCCAATACTTTCTCCTTAGTGATGACTAGTACACTCACCTCTTACTCTGACTCTCTTCAAGTTCTGGTATGCTGAAGGTATCTTCACCATGCAAACTGGTGTAAAGTACCTATTCAGTTCCTCCACCATTTCATAGTTCCCAGTTACTACTTCTCCAGCCTCATTTTCCAACAGTCCAATGGCCACTTTTGCTTCTCTCTTACCTTTTTATATATCTCAAAACACTCGTGCAATCTTATTTTATATAACTTGCTAACTTACCCCCACATTTAATCATCTTATTGCTTTTTCAGTTATTTTCTGCTGATTTTTAAAGGTTTCCCAATTCTTTGGCTTCGCACTAATCTTCACCACATTGTATGCTTTCTCTTTTGCTTTTATGCTGCCCCTGACTTCCCTTGTCATGGTTACCTCATCCTCCCCTTAATATGTTACTTCTTCATTGGGATGAATTTTTGCCATGTCTCCTGGATTCTCCCATTGGTTTTGCTGTTCCACCATCTGCCCTGCTCACCTCCCCTTCCAAACAGCTTTGGCCAGCTCCTCTTTCATGTCTTTGTGGTTACCTTTACTCAATTGTAATACTGTTACATCTGAGTCCACATTCTCCGATAGGGTGAATTTTGGTGAATTTTATCATGTTATGGTCACTGTCCCCCATAGGTTCCTTCACCTTAAGCTCCCTAATCAAGTCTACCTCAGTACACCTCCACCAAATCCAGAATTGCCTATTCCCTAGTGGGCTCTAACACAAGCTGCGCCAAAAGAAAACCATCTCACAGACACTCCTTGGGATCAGTTGCCAATCTGATTTCCCCAGTTCACCTGCATATTGACATCCCAACATGATTATGGTAATAGAGCCTTTCTCACATGTCTAATTTATTTTCTGCCCCATGTCTTGTCTACTGCTGGAAGGCCAGTATACAACTCCCATCGGGGTCTTGTTTCCTTTCTGGTTCTTCAACTTTACCCACAGGGATTCTACACTTTCCAACTCGATATCACTTCCTGTTATTGCTTTAATTTCATTTCTTACTAACAAGGCAAACGCCCATCCCACCCTGCTCTCATCTGCCTGTTCTTTCAATCGGACTTGTATCCTTGGATATTTAGTTCCTAGCCCTGATCCCCTTACAGCCACGTCTCTGGGATGCCCACAACATCGTACCCACCAATTTCAATCTGAACTACAAGCTCATTTACCTTGTTTCATATACTGTGTACATTTAAGTGCATCACTCTCAGTCCTGTGTTGACGGCTCTGTTTCTCATAGCTGTCCCCTTATCTGGCCTAATTTGGAGGTGCCAGTGTTGGACTGGGGTGTACAAAGTTAAAAATCACACAACGCCAAGTTATCATGCAACAGGTTTATTTGGAAGCACTAGCTTTCAGAGCGTGCTGAAGGAGCAGCCCTCCGAAAGCTAGTGCTTCCGAATAAACCTGTTGGACTATAACCTGGTGTTGTGGGATTTTTAACTGGCTGTCCTATTTCTTGATCTGGTCTTTTCTATTCTGAGAAAGAGTGGAAAAGTCAAATCAGCTTCTGGCTACAATATGAGTTTGTGACATCTGAATGCAGAACTGAAAGGTATCTTTTCTCTCTCCAGATACTGATGTAGAAGAGCAAAGGGTAGGGTAGTGTTCTACCATAGACTCGTAGAAATGTACAGCACAGAAACAGACCCTTCTGTCCAACTTGTCCATGCCAACCAGATATCCTAACCTAATCTAATTCGATTTGCTAGCATTTGACCCATAGCCCTCTCAATCCTTCCTATTTATTACCCACCCAGATGCCTTTTAAATGTCATAAATTGACCCTCCTCCACTGCTTTCTTTGGCAGCTTGTTCCATACATGTACCACCCTCTGCCTGAAAAAGTTGCCCCTTCATCCCTTTTAAATCTTTCCCCTCTCACCTTAAACCAATGCCCTTTAATTTTAGACTCTCCTACCCTTAAACCTCTACAAAAGGTCACCCCTCAGCCTCCCATGCTTCAGGGAAAATAGCCCCAGCTTATTTAGCCTCTCCCTATAACTTAACCCTCCAACCCCCAGGCAACATTTTTGCAAGGTTTGTGAATGTTTGTAGCTCAGGTTGAGGGTTAGGGTGTAGGTTTGATATCCAGACATTTCATTACCTGGCTAGGTAACATCATCAGTGGCGACCTCCAAGTGAAGCGAAGCTGTTGTCTCCTGCTTTCTATTTATATGTTTGTCCTGGATGGGTTTGTGGTGATGTCATTTCCTCTTCGTTTTCTGAACAGAAAACGATTAGGAAATGACATCACCACAAACCCCAGGAACCCCATCCAGGACAAACATATAAATAGAAAGCAGGAGACAACAGCTTCGCTTCACTTGGAGGTCGCCACTGATGATGTTACCTAGCCAGGTAATGAAACGCCTGGATGTCAGCTCAGCGAGCAAACCTACACCCCCCCTCCAGGCAACATCCTTGTAAATCTTTTCTGAACTCTTTCAAGTTTAACAACATCTTTTCTATAGCAGGGAGATAGAATTGAATGCAGTATTCCAAAAGTGGCCTAACCAATGTCTTTACAGCCGTAACATGACCTCCCAACTCCTATACTTAATGCACTGACTAATGAATACAAGTGTGCCAAACACCTTCTTTCAGCAACATCTCTACCTGTGACTCCACTTTCAAGGAACTATGCACCTGCATATCTCAGTCTCTTTGTTTGGCAGCACTCTTGGATTCCCACAGCCTCTTTGGAAGAACATAATGGAGTTAGTTTTTAATAGTTCTTTATCTTTTATTGACGTAGTGTCAGATTTATGCATCACAGGAAATCATGGTTTGCAATTATATCTCTCAAGACGAATGAGATTGAAACATTGGGAAAAGCTAACTGAACATAACTGATCATCAGATTTTTGGAGGGAAGGGGGAGGACAGAACATTATGGGAGGAGGAAGTATGGATGACTTGCCCACCACCCCATTCCCCCATTCATTGGGAGGCAGTCTCACTCTCTCTCTGTCCCGGCAGTGACAGAGGTCCATGCTTGGCATTTACAGACTTTTCAGGTCCATGAAAGAGATCCGATGGGTTCCAGAATGAGGAACCTGGGAGTTGCTGGGGTGTGCATGGGTATATTGGCCCATCCAGAAGGGGTCGAAAGTGTGGTGCTGGAAAAACACAGCAGGTCAGGCAGCATCCGAGGAGCAGGAGAATTGATGTTTCGGGTAAGAGCCCTTCATCAGGAATGAGGACTCATCCCTGATGAAGGGCTCTTGCCCAAAACGTCGATTCTCCTGCACCTTGGATGCTGCCTGACCTGTTGTGCATTTCCAGCACTAGATTCTAGCATTGGCAGTCCTCACTTACTCCATCCAAAAGGTGTGACAGGGCTTTAGCAGTACAGGTGAATCGGAAAGAAGGGGACCACTATCTTTTCAGGGTGACCCCTGAATGGGAAAAGGGTTACCCCTCAACAAAGAGCTCACTTCCTTTCCATAGTTTTAAACATTTTAAAAAGAATGCAAGTGCCCAAGCTGACTGCTTTGTGATGTGATAGCATTTTGAGGTTAATTGAGCTTTTAATTGACCACTTCATAATTGGTTTGCAAATTGTGGGTGGGATGCTAATATCTGTGCCCAGGTACTTTCTCACCCTGGACTGTGGGAGACAGTTCAAGGGTGTGGAGGAAGGTTAACCACCAAGGAATGAGCGTCAGCCATTCAGCCCATCAGGGTTACTTTGCTATTCAATTAGATCATGGTTGATCATCTGCTCAATGACATTTTCTTGCACTACCTCCATATCCCCTGCTGCCACCAGCCTCTAGAAATCTATCAGTTTCTCAATTGAGCATGCTAACGAATTGAGTTTCCATTGCTCTCTGAGGAGGGTTCCACAGATTTACCACCACCTGTGTGAAGAAATTCCTCCTCATGTCAATCTTAAATGATCTATCTCCAGTCTGGAGGTTTATCTGGTTCGAAACTCACTATGCAGAGGAACTGTCTTCTCTACATCCACCATGTGATGGCCTTGAAGAATTTTTTTTAGTTTCATTGGGATCTCCTTTCATTCTTCAAAAGTCTCGAGAAAGCAGACCTGATTTCGTCAACGTCCCCTTGTAAGATAAACTTGCCATTCGGAATTAAACTGATGAACCTCTGTTGCACTCCCTCTGAGCCAAGCACAGTACAACCTTGATTATCCGAACATCAATTATCCAAATTTCGGATTATCTGAACAAGATGTCACAGTCCCGTACAAAAGGCATTAGGCATCTCAGTATTCAGTTAAACAGCATTATGGCATGCAAATCCGGAATACCGAGTAATGTTCAGATAGCCGGCACTCTTAAATTACCGCTTGTTTCTGGTTATCCGAAAGATCAATTATCCAAACAAAATACTCCCCACCCGTCTTGTTTGGATAATCAAGGTGCTACTGTAAATTATAAAGACACCAAAACTACAGCCAAGACTTCAGGTAATGTCTCACCAGGCTCAATAGGACTGCAGCAATATATCTTTGTTAATGTCTACAAACCTTCTTGCAATGAAGGCCAAATACCATTCACCTTTGTAATTGCTAGCTACAGCTGCATACCAACTTTTAATGGTTCATAAACAAGGGCACCCAGATTCATTTGGATACCATTTGGAGCAAATTACAGCAGATGCTGGAATCTGTACTGAAAATGAAAAGTGCTGGAAAATTACAGGGGTCAGGCAGCATGCATGGAGAGAAAGCAAGCTGATGTTTCGAGTCTAGATGACTGTTCATCAGAGCTAGTTTTGTTTTCATTTAGACACCCACACTTTTCCAATTTCTCAAAGTTTAGGTAGTCTCCCTTTCAGCTTTTTTCTACCAAAGTGGATGACTTCACATTTATTTACACTCTCTTCCAATCTGCCATATTTCAGACCATTTGCTTAGCCTGTCCAAGTCCACTTGAAGCCTCCTCACAGCCACCTCAGAATTTATAATCCCACTCGTTCGATGTCAACAGCAAATTTGGACAGACTTCAATTTCTCCCCTCATTCAAATCATTTATATAGATTGTGAACAGATGTGGACCCAGTACTGGTCCTTATGACACCCTGAAAATGATCTTTTTATTCCTCCTCGGCTTTCTGCTTCTCAACCAATTGTCAATGCATACTGATTTGTTATGGGACTCACATATTATGGTACTGGGCGAAAGTGAGGACTATAGATGCTGGAGTTTAGAGTCAAGAATATTGTGCTGGAAAAGCACAGCAGGTCAGGCAGCATCCGAGGAGGAGGAAAAGCGACGTTTCAGGCAAAAGCCCTTCATCAGGAATATTATGGCACTGATACATTATGTGCTGCAATTATTTTTTATAAGTTTTTATTTGGGAGCTTGTCAAGACCCTTCTCGAAATCCACACACCACATCCACTGGTTCTTTTATCAATGCTACATATAAAATTCTCAATGAAACTCCAACAAGTTTGTCAAACATGATTTCCCTTTTAATGATCGATGTTGACTCTGTGTCCAATTTTCCCTGAATGTCTGGTTAACCTGTTGAAAGGTTCTAATGTTTTCCATCCTACTGTTTTCAAACAAATTTTAAACTGGTTTACCATCTCCCCTCTTCCTCCATTCTTAAACAGGAGGATGACGTTTGTTCTTTTACAGTCAACAGAACCCTTCCTAGAAACTGTAGAATTTTGAAAGACAACCACCAATTCATCCAGTCGCCATCAACTTGAGATGAAACCCATTTGGTCCAAGGAACGTATTAACTTCTGGTTTAATTTTAACTTGCTCAGTGTGACATGCTCCTCTGCCAAATATACGTCCAACAGAGGCATGTAATGTCCAACTCATAGAGTGAGTAACTGAGAATGTAAGAGAACAGTTACATCTGGAAATATTAAGTTAAATCCATTGATCTTGTGACACAGACAATTAGTGTTGGAATATTGTTGCTTGGGCTCCGGTCTACCCTAACTGAAATGACACTTCTTTTGGAATTCCTACGTTGTTACCCACTGCTATAGTGAGTATGATGTGGAGGTGCCGGTGTTGGACTGGGGTGTACAAAGTTAAAAATCACACAACACCGGGTTATAGTTCAACAGGCTTATTTGGAAGTACTAGCTTTTGGAGCATTGGTCCCTCATTGGGTAGCTCAGTGAATAGTAATTGTCCCCTTATTTAGTTTAAAAGACAACCCATCATCCTCAAACAAACTATCAATCAAATTGAGCAAATCTTAATTTTGGCATCATTAGCAACAAATTAATAATACATTTTATGTCACTTACTATCATTGCAATCAATGTGAAAAATGATTTCCAAACTCTTTGCTTCAAGGAGACAGATGACAAAGAGTACAATGTGATGAACTAGTGTGCTAACAGTTCCCAACAGGACAGGGAATCAATCAAAGATTTAGTCATTCTCAGGAGAGATACATTCTTAGTTTAAGAGAACTAGGAATCACTCTGGGTCTGGAATATGCATCAGTCAATATCCCATTTGTTGATAGATTCCAAGCCATTGGGTGAGTTCGAAATCAAGGTGTCTGCATTTTGTTTGTGCAGAGAGTTTATTGATTTGCTCAGTCTCACTCCTCTCATGTAACATCCGATGTCACTACTGCTCTCCATTTATATGTGCTCAAAGACAATTAATATACTGAACAAAAGCATTGCCAAGCATTAACAATGTGATTGACCAAACATTAACAGATTGTGTTTCATATCCAGAATATATGAATAGGATTAAAAATTGAAAGTTTGAAAATGAACATCAGGGCGTTTAATTTTATAAAGCGAAAGAAAGGTAGGACATCATGTCAGGTGACACTTTATCAATTTGATGAAGGATTTCACTGGAAATAGCAGCTAACACCTTCTGTTCCAAGATGCTAATTCATTTACTGTATAAAAAGGAAGAGTTGCATTTATATAGTGCCTTTCACAACCTCGGGTTGCACCAAATTCTTTCCTGGCATTGAAATACTGAACAGAATGTAGCCATAATTGCATTATACAAACTATAATAGAAACTTTACAACTGAAACTTCCCACAAAAAGCAATATTGGTCAGACCAAATCTGTTTCATCGCTGTTGGTTGAGGGGTAGACATTTAACAAATCAGGGATAATTTCCTTACTCTTTCTCAAAAGCTGTGCATTGAAATCTTTTCAAATCACCAAAGATTGCTGACAGGCCTGTACCTGTAATAGCATTGCACTGTCAGTTCAGTACCGCAGTGTTAGTTGTGCGTTTGTACAGGCCTGTACCTCTAATAGCATTGCACTGTCAGTTCAGTACCAGAGTATTAGTTATATGTTTGTACAGGCCTGTACTTGTAATAGCATTGCACTGTCAGTTCAGTACCAGAGTATTAGTCATGCGTTTGTACAGGCCTGTACCTGTAATTGCATTGCACTGTCAGTTCAGTACCGCAGTGTTAGTTGTGCGTTTGTACAGGCCTGTACCTCTAATAGCATTGCACTGTCAGTTCAGTACCGCAGTGTTAGTTGTGCATTTGTACAGGCCTGTACCTGTAATAGCATTGCACTGGCAGTTCAGTACCAGAGTATTAGTCATGCGTTTGTACAGGCCTGTACCTGTAATTGCATTGCACTGTCAGTTCAGTACCGCAGTGTTAGTTGTGCATTTGTACAGGCCTGTACCTGTAATAGCATTGCACTGGCAGTTCAGTACCAGAGTATTAGTCATGCGTTTGTACAGGCCTGTACCTGTAATTGCATTGCACTGTCAGTTCAGTACCGCAGTGTTAGTTGTGCATTTGTACAGGCCTGTACCTGTAATAGCATTGCACTGTCAGTT
>NC_057747.1:10642418-10643961 GCF_004010195.1 Chiloscyllium plagiosum | reverse complement strand
CAGTTCAGTACCAGAGTATTAGTCATGCATTTGTACAGGACTATACCTGTAGTAGCATTGCACTGTCAGTTCAGTACCGCAGTATGAGTCATGCGTTTGTACAGGCTTGAACCTCTAATAGCATTGCACTGTCAGTTCAGTACCAGAGTATTAGTCATGCATTTGTACAGGCCTGTACTTGTAATAGCATTGCATTGTCAGGACAGTACCGCAGTGTTAGTTATGTGTTTGTACAGGTCTGTACCTGTAATAGCATTGCACTGTCAGGTCAGTACCGGAGGGTTAGTCATGCATTTGTGTTCATGTCTCTGAAGTGGAACTTCAACTCACAGCCTTCTACATTTTCAGTATTTATGGCTTTTGGTCTGTTTTGATGCAAGTTACCAAAACATGTTGGAAGATCTGAGTAGAAATGAAGTGTTGGAAGTTGTCTGAAATGAAAATGTTAATTAGCTTCATGCAGGTATTAATACAGTTTCTTTAAATCTGATGCCTCATCTTCACACAGCTGTGATCACTGGACAATAATCAGGAATGGATGTCCAGGTAGAAACATAGGAACAAGGGAAGGCCATTTAGCCCATTGAGCGTGTTCCATCATTCAATTAGATCATGGCTGATCTCTGGCTTAACTCCATATACCTGACTTTGGTTCATATCTCTTAATAGCTTTGCTTCACAAAAATGTACTTATCTCAGACTGAAAACGAACAACTGGTTTAGCATCAACTTCCATTTGTGGAAGGGAGTTCCAAACCTGTACCATCCTATGTGCATAGAGGCACTTCCTAGCATCAGTCCTGAATGATCTGCTCTTAATTTTTAGACTACATCCCCTAGTTTAAGCATCTCCAACCAGTGGTAAAAGTTTATCCTTATCTACCCTGTCTCTTCCTATTAATATCTTTAAACTTCAGATCAGATCACCCATTAACCTTCTAAATCCAAGAGAAAACAGACCTAATTTGTATAATCTATCTTCATAACTTGACACCTTAACTGTGTACTATTCTTGTAGACCTACATTGTACTCCCTCCAAGGCCAACACATCCTTCCCAAGGTGTACTGACCAGATCTGATCAGAGTATTCTAAATTGGATCTAAACAGGTTTAATGCAGCTGCAATATAACTTCTGTATCCTAATACTCCAGTCCTTTAGATAGGTTTCCACGTCCCAGTTGCCCAGGCCAAGGGACGGTGAAATGGTTCTTAGCTGCTATCACAGTTGACACCCGTTCAATGTACATGGACTTATCCCACTTGAACTTTATGCCGTAGCTAATATTTGGTTCATATTGTTATACCAACAAGGAAGCCAGGCACACTTTTGAAGATGCCGGCCCTTTGAATAAAAGGTTGCATTCTTAAAAACCAAAAGAACTGCGGATGCTGGAAATCAGAAACATAAAACAGAAATTGCTGGAAAAGCTCAGCCAGCCTGGCAGCATCTGTGGAGAGCAATCAGAGTTAACGTTTCAGGTTCAGTGTCCCTCCCTCAGAAATGATGGTAGCTTACAAAAAGTTGGTTTTTTGATGCAGAA
>NC_057747.1:10632914-10642395 GCF_004010195.1 Chiloscyllium plagiosum | reverse complement strand
GGGGGGGGGGGGGGGGGGGGGGGGGGGGCGGGGGGGGGGTGGTGGTAAATAACAGGTGGAGACAGAGCCCAAAGGGAAAGACGAACAGTTGGACAGACATAGGAGTGGATAACAATGAGCCTGGGAGAATGAATAGCTACTAATAGGGATAATTAGTGGCTAAAGTTGGGTCATGTATCATAGCAGATAACATGCTAACAAGGCCTGATGTGTAAAGTTTGGAATAAGGACACGGGAGAAGGTGCCTCCTATCTTAAAATTGTTGAAGTCAATGTTGACGGCTGTAGAGTCCCCAAGTGGAAAATGAGGTGCTGTTCTTCCAGCTTGCACTGAGCTTCACTGGAGCACTGAAGTGAACCTGAGACAGAGATATTGACCAGGGAACAGGGTGGGGTGTTGAAGTGACAGACAATTGGAAGCTTAGGGTCTTTTTTACAAATAGAACGTCAATGTTCTGCAAAGCAGCCACTCCGTCTGTGCTTCATTTCTCCAATGTAGAGGAGATCAGTTTTATATTGCTTTCAGTTTGAGTAGAGAATTTCCTTCATTTGAACGATTGTAATGATGCCTCACCATGTGATAGAAGGAAAAATTACCGGAATCTTGTTTTGCAGAGATCTGAATGTATTTCCCCATAAATACCAACTCAACTTGAATTCTCAGGCAACTCATGTTTCAAAGCAATTATTTATGGTAACACATTAATTATATAAAGAAAAATCTGCATCTCCCACTTTTAAAAGGGAAATCGCAGTCTCAGAAAATCAATCGTCTTGATCTTTGTGGCATCTCGTGCCAAAATGGAGTCAGTTGCACAACATAAAAATGCTTCAAAGAGCAAAGAACAAAGAAAATTACAGCACAGGAACAGGCCCTTCGGCTATCACTGATTGCTGTAAAAACCCACCTGGTTCACAAATATGTTTAAGGGATGGAAATGTTGACTGGCTTTTTTCGATGTCAGATTTGTAGCAGTGTGCTTTCCTCAAAAATGGTCAAAGGCAATTAGCAAGTAAATGCTGCCCTCTCCACACTTCACATAAGCTCCGATGAAGAGTCATCCAGACTCGAAACGTTAGCTTGCTCTCTCTCCATGGATGCTGTCAGATCTGCTATGACCTCCAGCATTTGTTGTTTTGTGGACAGATTCCAGCATCTGCAGTAATGTGCTCCTACTGAATGCTGGCCTTGCCAATGATATCCAAATTCAATGAAAAACAAAGATAATAACACAGTGATTGTGCTCACTTGACTGTGAGGTTCTTTTGAGATGTCTGGTGGCCATGAAAGGTGCTGTTTAAATGAAAATCTGTCAATTTGTATTGAGTACATTATCCCTTTAAATTATTTTGGAAACCCATTGATTTTGGGAAAACCATTAGTTGCTTAGCCTGAGCCTGTATAACTTGAATGTACCAAGAAACATGGTTCACTGGACTGGACTTATATGATTGTTATTCATTACCAGCATTTAAGTAATGACTTCCAACTGTGCAGGCTAACAACATGAACCTGTCACAAAGAAATATGGACTGCACATTCAAATTGATCATTCAAAAATCGCTTACGATCATTTATTTTCCGCATTTGATTTTAATACCATCTCTTGAAGCAGTTTTGTAACTCAAACGGAGCACTGTTTGAATAAATTGCCAGGAGAAAAAAAATACTGTATCTTTATTATTTTATTCAGCGACAATATGTCTTGGAGTGACCCATGGTTACTGGATAGAAAAACATGACTACGACCTTTAGAACACGTCATAGAGATGTACAGCATGGAAATAGACCCTTCGGTCCAACCCGTCTATGTCGACCAGATGTGCCAATCCAATCTAGTCCCACCTGCCAGCACCCGGTCCATATCCCTCCAAACCCTTCCTACTCATATACCCATCCAGATGCCTCTTAAATGTTGTCATTGTACTAGCTTCCACCATTTCCTCTTGCAGCTCATTCCATACAGTACCACCCTCTGTGTGAAAACGTTGCCCCGTAGGTCTCTTTTATATCTTTCCCTTCTCACCCTAAACCTATGCCCTCTAGTTCTGGACCCTCTGACCCCAGGAAAAAGATTGCCTATTTACCCAATCCATGCCCCTCATAATTTTGTATACCTCTACAAGGTCACCCCTCAGCCTCCGATGCACCAGGGAAAACAGCCTGTTCAGCCTCTCCCTATAGATCAAATCCTCCAATCCTGGCAACATGCTTGTAAATCTTTTCTGAACCTTTTCAAGTTTCACAACATCTTTCTGATAGGAAGGAGACCAGAATTGCACGCAATATTCCAACAGTGGCCTAACCAATGTCCTGTACAGCCGCAACATGACCTCCCAACTTCTGTATTCAATACTCTGACCAATAAAGGAAAGTATAACAAACGCCTTCTTCACTATCCTATCTACCTGTGACTCCACTCTCAAGGAGCTATGAACCTGCACTCCAAGGTATCTTTGTTCAGCAACACTCCCTGGGACCTTACCATTAAGTGTATAAGTCCTGCTAAGATTTGCTTTCCCAAAATGCAGCATCTCGCATTTATCTGAATTAAACTCGATCTGCCACTGCTCAGCCCATTGGCCCATGTCTAAATTAATCTAATAAGCCGTATCCTTTGTATCTCATACCATGCATCAACTTTAAAAAAGTCATTGCATGAATTAGTGTGCAAGAGGCAAAGACATTGGAGGCACACCCGAGACCTTGCAGAGTTGGGGCTGGAGGATGTAATGGAGATAGGGAGAGGTGAGGCCAGGAAGATCTTGAGTTTTAAATTTGCAGACTTGCTGAGAGTGATGATAGTAGCAGCTGAATTTTTGAATGTTGAAGTTTAACATGACTTTGCACGGTGGCTCAGAGGTTAACACTGCTGCCTCACAGCGCCAGGGACTCAGGTTCAATTCCAGCCTTGGACGACAGACTGTATGGAGTTTGCACATTCTCCCTGTGTCTGTGCGGGTTCCTCTGGATGTTCTGGTTTCCTCCCACAGTCCAGAGATGTGCAAGATTGGCCATGCTAATGTGTCCACAGATGTGCAGGCTAGGTGGATTAACTTTGGGAAATGCAAGGTTAGAAGGATGGGGTAGGGGCATTTTTGTAGGTGGGATGCTCTTCAGAGGGTTGGTGTGGAATCAATGGGCCACATGGGCTGCCTCCACGTTGTAGGGATTTTATGATTTCTATAAAGAAAGACTAGAATGTTTAAAACTGAAATGCATGTGTGCAAGAGAAATATGGACTGAAGAGAAATATTTCAAGGGACAGTCTCCAAGATGGGTAAACGGAGAGGAAGAAGAAAGGAAAACTAATGAAATTTGCAACGTGCACAACTTGACAAAAGGATCTGACCACTTAAAGATAATGTCGGAATGGATGCACAAAACTATGCATGGTCAGTGGGATTACAGGGCATTCCTATGACAAGTTAACATCTGATTTCCCTTCCACTACTGGGGTAATTTTCCAAATTAGCTTTACATGCATATCTTTGCCAGTCATAAGTCTAGTCTAGAAATGTGGTCCCTTGACATTCCAATCATCGATTTCAATTATATTTGATCTTCTTAAAAATAGCTAGGGAAGACATTTCTGCAGCATGTTTACTTGCTGAAAAATTGCTGATCTAAAAGTCATGGTCCAAATTGACAGGCTATCTGCAATTACCTTGAAATATTGTTCAATTTGCTAATGGATACCAGAGACTTCTTTGCTGGAGTTTTGCAAAATATCCTTTTTCTTGCATTGATGACTGCTAAGGATTAGAATTGTCAGTTGTTCTTGGCAACAGAGAAGCAGTCAGGCTACTTGAAGATATATTGCCTAGAAATTTGGAGGACACTTGTCTTCCTCCCAAATTCCAGCGCTGTTCCCTAAACTTGCTGACTCATGCTTAGATTACCTTCCTCATGGGTGCTACATGCCCTGTAAAGGATGCAGTAGTCTGTGGTTATCTTATTGGGTTAGCAGTACAATTAATCTGAATTATTAACTTTAAGAGAATTGTAATTCCATTACAACTAAAAAACACAAGTGACCAGGATGCTACTGGATTGTTGTTCATTTCTGTCTTTAATAGAATAAAATAGAAATGCTTGCATTTAAATAGTACTTTCCACAGTTACCAGATGTCTCAATGTGCTCTACAACTAAATTAGTATTTGTTGAAGGGTAGTCATTGAGTTTACTGTAGAAACACAGCACTCGGTTCATTTACAGCAAGCTCATAACCAGTGATGTGATAATGACTAGATGGACTGTTTTTGTGATGTTTATTTACAGGTAAATATTGTCTCAATAACCAAGGATAATGATTTTGGTCTCCTTCAAATCAGTGTCAAGATATCATTTACATTCATCTGAGCCAACAGAAAAAGCCTTTAATAAAACCCTTGCCCAGAAGACTAGTTTGGGACTATGTTCAGCATCGACTGTTGGACTGAGGGTCTGTTTCCATGCTATACAACTCAATGACTCGAAGACGGCACCTCTGACAGTGCAAGGCCTCCTCAGTATGGTACACAAGAGTATCAGTTTTGAGTTTTCTAAGACTAGGAACTAGGGTTTTGGGAGCAGAATTAGACCATTCAGTCCGTCAAGTCTGCTACACCATTCAAGAAACTCATAGCTGATCTTAACTAAAACCTAAGGTTTACGCCCATAATACTTGACTCTCCTGGCCATTAAAAACCTATGGAATTCAGCCTTGAATAAATTCAATGACAGCCTCTACCATTTTCTGGGGAAGAGACCTCCAGTGACCAGCAACCTTCTAAGAGAAAAAAAATGACATTCTCTCTTTCTCAATTTCAGAAGAGGATTTCTCATTCTGAAATTCTGGCCCCTTGTTCTAGCCTCCCTCTTTGGTAAAACTTCCAGTATCCAACTTACTGAGTCAGCTCAAGAGCTTAAATGTTTTAATAAGAACATTTATGACCCTTTTAAATTCAATGGTAAAGGCGCAACTTGTCCAAACTTTTCCCACAGGATAAGCATCTCATACCAAGAATGAGTGAGTGACTTTTCCCTGAACTGTTTGGAATGCAGTTGTAGTCTTTCTCATATTAGGAGGCCAAACTTCTGATTCTCCAGATATGGTCTCACCAAGTTCCTGTACAGGCTGAAGTATACCTTCTTTATGTTTATGTTTCAGTCCATTTGTAATAAGCATCCACATTCTATTTATTTTCCTAATCACTTGCTGCACCTGCATACTAACTCTTTTATGTTTCATATGTTAATATTCCCAGATCTCTCTATATTGTAGAATTCTGCAGTATTTCTCCAATTAAATAGCGTATTGTTTTCTATTCTTCCTGTCAAAATGGAAAAAATGACATTTTTCTGCATCTCATTATTTATGTTCTTTCGCAGCAGCTCTACCTCATCTTGACAACTGACTTACCTTCCTATTTTAATGTTATGGCTGCCATACATTTGGGGCTGTGCATCCAAGTCATTGATGTAGATTGTAATTAGTCAAGGGCCCCAAATCTAACCTTTGTGATTTTTATTTCTAGTTTCAGTCCACCATTTTGAAAGATCTCCGTTTCCCATTTGCTGATCAATCTTTTACCTGCTGCTCAATCCTGGAGTTGGACTTGAATCCAGAATCTTATGGTGTGAGAGTGCTATTAATTTGAGCCACAGCTGAGAATAATGTCAGTACAAACCTTGATGTGGAGGAGCCGGTGTTGGGACTGGGGTGGACAACACCGGGTATATGCCTTATCCTTGCCTAGCCGAGTCTGGCCTACAAGTGTTTGACCAAAGTATTTGACTCAGTGCATCCTCTCAAGTCACTCACTGGTTAAAAATGGATAATAAAATCTGTCCCTCTCAGCCCAAGAATTCTCTTTTCGTGTATAGATAAATGGTTATTCAACAACAGTGACCCAAGGCACAAAATATTTGGTTGGGCTGGATCCGTCAGAATCCAGAAGTCCTGATGGAGTGCTTATGTATGAAACATCGATTCTCGTGCTTCTCAGATGCTGCCTGACCTGCTGTGTTTTTCCAGCACCACATTCTCAACTTTGTCAGAGTCCAGCCTAATCTCGGCCCAATCTCCACCAACAAGCATTTTTTAGCAATTGGTATTAGAGTATGATGAATACCATGAACTTCCTGAGCCAAGAGTTTCTGTAGTCAACTGTAATTCACCTCAGCTGAAGTTAACATCGAATCAGGACTGCATGGTAATCTTGACAAAGGAAACCATTGCAAGGAGATGTAGAGCTATGGGCATTTATTAATTTAAGGTTTCTGACCTGTCACCTTGTTGAGGATGTTGTTACTGTTATGCAAACCTTGAAATGAACCACCACTGTTATGGAAACCTTTGAATGTCACTGCATTAATTGGGCGGCATGGTGGCATAGTGGTCAGCACTGCTGCCTCACAGCGCCAGAGACCCGGGTTCAATTCCCGCCTCAGGCGACTGACTGTGTGGAGTTTGCACGTTCTCCCCGTGTCTGCGTGGGTTTCCTCCGGGTGCTCCGGTTTCCTCCCACAGTCCAAAGATGTGCAGGTTAGGTGAATTGGCCATGCTAAATTCCCCGTAGTGTTAGATAAGGGGTAAATGTAGGGCTATGGGTGGGTTGCGCTTCGGCTGGGCGGTGTGGACTTGTTGGGCCGAAGGGCCTGTTTCCACTCTGTAAGTAATCTAATCTAATCTAATCTAATCTAATCTAATCTAATCTAATCTAAAAGCATTGCATGTCATTGCTGTAGGCTGAGCGGTCTGTCCCTTTCCTGAGGGCAGGTATTGGTAAGGTTACTGTTGTAAGGGAAAACTGGAGGAAGCTTACAGCCTGATTGGTGTAGACAGTCACTTGCAGATTGAAAGCTAATTGATCAAAGTGGTATTTTAGGACCTTTCGTCAGCTAAAGCAGGCTGGATTTAACACTAAAAATATCAGATTACTCCTATATACACTCAAACAGGCTGATAAACGTACAGCTATTTAAAAGAATTTCGAATCAGCACTCCTGCCACCTGATGCAGACCTTCAGAATAATTACATACATGAGAAATCTGTGCTTATGTTGTTCGAGATGGTAGTGAAGAATGGGGGAATGAACAAAAGACAGAGAAGTGCCAGCTACACCAGCTCATTTATAGTGAGCACCAAGTTAATGGTTTAGACCCTTTGCATTTAAAATGCTGAGAGCTGACACAGCCAAAGGCTAATGATGGGATGATGTAATGAAACTAAAGCAAAAATAGAAAAATAACCTCATTTCAGTCGATAGCTTTCTCAGTGCCATATGATGGAGCTCCAGGTCAGCTCCTAGTCTTTACTGAGGTTTGCCATCAAATCCCTGCATTAAACCACTTACACTGACTCTTGGGCAGACTGCCTCTTCTGGTGAACTGTGATTGCAAAGTATTCCAACCCAGGGGCCAATCAGATGGCACAAATGGTCCACCTTACAGAGCAGGGCAGCAACTGGCACCCACAGCGCATGTGCCAACAAAGCTTCTGCTGCCAAAAGCCCCACCCCTGACTACACAATATGTGGCACCAATTCCTGATGAAGGGCGTTTGACCGAATCGTTGATTTTCCTGCTCCTCGGATGCTGCCTGACCTGCTGTGCTTTTCCAGCACCACTGACTCAGGCGACTGACTGTGTGGAGTTTGCACATTCTCCCCGTGTCTGCGTGGGTTTCCTCCGGGTGCTCCGGTTTCCTCCCACAGTCCAAAGATGTGCACATCAGGTGAATTGGCCATGCTAAATTGCCTGTAGTGTTAGGTAAGGGGTAAATGTAGGGGTATGGGTGGGTTACGCTTCGGCGGGTTGGTGTGGACTTGTTGGGCCGAAGGGCCTGTTTCCACACTGTAAAGTAATCTAATCACTCTAATCTAGACTCTGATCTCCAGCATCTGCAGTCCTCATTTTTGCTGATGCAATATGTGGCGCCAACTAGGCCAGGCCAGGCTAGGCAAAATGGTATTGACATTACCATCAGCTGTGGCTCAGTTAATAGCACTCTGACATCACAAGACTCTGGACTGAAGTCCACCTTCAGGATTGGTCAACAGATGTGATTTAATCAAGGGAGATAAAGAAGCAAAGTTGCACTGACAGAAAACTCCACTGTGTTAAAGGCCAATAATACAAGATAACAAAAGCAAACATCTTGCAACCTTTACCTAACAGGTGCTTTTGGGAGATTTACATCTTGTTAATAGTTTTAAAACACAAAAGGTCTTTTTGCTCAATACTTTAGCACTAAAGAGGGAGATCCAGGAGGATTTGAAGCTGAAATGTGGTTTGGCCTGTGTTTAACAAAAGACGTTACCTTCATAAAGAAGCTGAAGTCAGTGCTTATAGTAACCACCCTGAGGGTGCTCTGTTATGCAAACCACCAAGTCACAAAGGGGCAAATGCTCAAAGACTTGATCAGAGAAGTAGGTTTTGAGAAGTATCGTCAAGGAAAAAAGTGAGGTAGAGAGGCAAGGTGGAGGGAGGGAATACCAGAATTCAGGCCTTGTTGTTGGAGGCATGACTTCCAATGGTGGAGTGATTACAGTTGGGAATGCCCAAGGTTCCAGAATTAAATGAATGCTGATATCTCAAAGGGTTGATGGGCTGAAGGAAATCACAGACGTAGAAGGGTGAGGCCAGAGAGGGAATTGAAGACATGGATAAGAAGTTGGAAATTGGGATGTTTCTTAACCAGGAGCTAATATAGATGGGGGAGGGGTGATGGTTGAATGGGACTTGGTGTGAGTTAGGGCACAGGTAACAGAGCATTAGATAAGCCCATGTTTATGGAGGCATGAATGATAATATCACCAAAGCCATGGCATCTGCCATCTGGAAACACAAGGGCAGCAGCTCAATGGTAACCCCACCACCTGACATTCTCCTCCACGCTGTTCCTTCATTGTCAAGAACCATTGAATCCCCTATAATGTGGAAGAAGGCCATTCAGCCCATCAGGTCCACACCAACACTCCAAAGAGCATTCCATCCAGACTCAGCCCCCTACCCTATCCCTGCATTTCCCATGGTGAACCCACCCAACTTGCACATGTCTGGACACTATGGGCAATTTAGCAAGGCCAGTCCACTCAACCTGCACACCGTTGTCCTGTGGGAGGAAACCGGAGTACCTAGATGAAGCCCACACAGACATCGGGAGAATGTGTAAACTCCACACAGACAAAGTTTGTGCGAAGATTTGTAGCTCGGGTACTCGTTGTTGTGGTTCTGTTCGCCGAGCTGGAAGTTTTTGTTGCAAACGTTTTGTCCCCTGGCTAGGCGACATCATCAGTGCTTGGGAGCCTCCTGCGAAGCGCTTCTTTGATGTTTCCTCCGGTGTTTATAGTGGTCTGTCCCTGAATCTACAAAAAAACGGACAGATAACCAGAGCTGACCTACAAAGAATGAAACCGGAAAGCAACAACACCCCCAGATTCTATGGATTACCTAAAGTACACAAACCAGACATCCCACACAGACCCATAGTA
>NC_057747.1:10592565-10632014 GCF_004010195.1 Chiloscyllium plagiosum | reverse complement strand
AGGGCAAGCCAGACAGAGAACAGCTAGGGAATTCCTAGAGGCATGGCATTCATCCACAAACTCCATCAACAAACACATCGACCTGGACCCAATATACCAACCACTACAGCGGACAGCTGAAACTGACAACCGGAAGCGGCAGGGACAGACCACTATAAACACCGGAGGAAACATCAAAGAAGCGCTTCGCAGGAGGCTCCCAAGCACTGATGATGTCGCCTAGCCAGGGGACGAAACGTTTGCAACAAAAACTTCCAGCTCGGCGAACAGATCCACACAGACAGTTGCCCGAGGCTGGTATTGAACCAAGGTCCCTGGCACTGTGAGGCAGCAGTGCTAACCACTGAGCCACCTTATCACCTTGTAAGTGGGTCAAAATCTTGGTTGACCCTCCATCATTGGGGTACCTACCCGATATGGATGGCAACAAGGCAGCTCCCCATCTCCTTAGGTTCTGACCCAGAAAAATAGAAGGAAAAAGAAGCTTGATTGCTGAGGGGGGGATGGTGGTGTATGGAATGAGCTGCCGGAGAAAGTGGTGGAGGCTGGTACAATTACACCATTTAAAAGGCATCTGGATGGTATATGAATTGGAAGGGTTTAGAGGGATATGGGCCAAGTGCTTGCAAATGGGACTGGATTAATTTAGGATATCTGGTCGGCACGGATGAGTTGGACTGAGGGGTCTGTTTCTGCACTGTACGTCTCTGTGATCCTATGACAAGGTCAAGAAACAGCTGAACACACTATTTTATTTTCCGACTTGTTTTCTGCCAGAGGCCCAGTCTACCAAACACATGACCTTTGGAATACATCAGTCATGGTCAGTATTGTTGGAACCAAGTCACTCTCGATGATGAACACTGAAATTTCCCAACTTGAGTACATTGTGTGCCCTTACCGATCTGAGACCTTCTTCTAAGTGGTGAGCTCAGAGGAGGCATGAAGCGAGGCAGTAAAGTACATGAGAAAGATATGAGTCCAGGAAGCAGAACTTAAGAAGATGTTTTGCCTTGTGGGAATGGGAAAAGAAAGAGATATGAGGTGCAGCTGATCACATGGTCCTAATCTTAATGCCAAAGATGTTCATGATTTCCTCATACATTTTGGAAATGAAGGTGAAGAGAATGGGAGAAATGAGTTTGTGAGCTCTCTAAGTTCAAAGTGGCATCTCTAATTAATCTCCCTGTCAAGAATATTGATTATGTGTTCCCTTAGTAACAGGAAATAGCCTGCCCACCTAGAGTGCATCACCTAAACCCTTTATAAAGCAGACCCACAAGGCTTTTTGTGGTACAGTGGTAGTGTCCCCACCCTTGGACTGGGAGCCCTGGGTTCAAGTCTTATCTGCTCCAGGGGTGTGTAATAACATCACTGAACAGGTTGATTAGAAAAATAGGTTAAATTTTAAAATAGGCCCTACAAGGGCATTTGTGGCACAGTGGCAATGTCCCTACTTTTGGGTCGAAAAGTGTGACACTGGAAAAGCACAGCAAGTCAGACAGCATCTGAGGAGCAGGAGGGTCTATGTTTCAGGCATAAGCCCACATTTCAGGTCTAGTGACCTTTCTTCAGAATTAAACCCCTTCAGGTCACTGGATCTGAAACCCATTAACTCTGCTTTCTCTTCACGGATGCTGCCCGGCTTGCTGAGTTTTTCCAGCGATTTCTGTTTTTCTTTCTGACTTCCAGCATCTGCAGTTCTTTGGGGTTTTTTTTGTTTCGCCTGGGTCAATGTCTGGAGTAGGGGCAGCTGACTCAGAAGTGTGAAAGAAGGGTGACACTTTGTGGAAATAGTATTTTTATAGACACAGAACAGGTCTCACATAGTTTACCAGCATCTCGTGAGGAAAGATAGGTGTGTAACAGAAGTAAAACTCTGGAGGTCTGAATAATTACATTGAAAGTGCTGTTGATTCATCTTGATTGGGACAAGTAAAAAATTTGAGAAGGCATTGGGGGTGATCTTCACAGTCAAACTAGAAAGAAAACAATCAACTTAACGGAAGACCTGGCTACATCTCCAACAAAATGACTTTAGGTTGGAATATGAAGGCCTTATGTATATGGTTTAGATTACAGTGTCTGGTGGAATTAGATCGAATTGGATTATGAGAGATTAATTTATGGTTTTGTTTTAGTGATCAACACTGGTAATTGGTGTCTGTGCACATTTACTGAACAGCTTTTGACTACTATATTTTCTGCTTGCTCGCAAAAAGACCAAAGGCGTTGAGCAGTTCCCCCAAGCTGTAAAGATATTTGTGGCTTGCTGATGTATCACAGAGATACAGAAAGGAGGCCTAACATCGATACTGACCCTTCAAAAGTATGGTTGTGGCTTGGCTACCATCCAGTGGGGCTACATGTCTACCATGTTGTCATGTTGGGAAGAGGGATACAGTCAACCCTCTGTATCAATGAAATCATAAATCCCACATTTGCCCAAAATAAAACTAACAATAAAATTCTACATCCAAGGGCAAAACTCACAGACCCACGATTTTTAACCTATTTTTAATGAGCTCCGCACTCGCAAATTTCACCATTCATGGGGCTTCTCAGGAACAGAACCCTCATGCATACAGAGGGATGACTGTATTTCTAAATCACTGTTGAGCCACTTGAAGTGGACACTGCAGAAAACCTTGCTCAAAGACTGCAGGCAAATCTGCTCTGTGCTTTCCAGGGAATGGTGATGGTACCAGACCAACAATGCTGACATTTTAAATTCAGAAACAAAATGTGAAATCAGATTCAAGAACTGTTTCAGGATAGCAATACGAGATCAGTACCCTCAAAAGCTGCCAGATTGGAGGAAAATCACTGCATTCGTCTAGAAAAAGGAACTGCCATCTCTACACAAAACAAATTCAGAAATTGCTGCAGACACTCAGCAGATCTGACAGCATCTGTGGAGAGAAATCAGAGTTAACACTTTGAATCTGGTGACTCTTCTTCAGGACTGAATCCTTACTTGGTATGGCGTCTGTGTGATTGATTCTCAATGGCCCCATGGTATTTAATGTATGAGGACCGAGCATTACACACATCCCAAGCAGAGATGTCACAAATAAAATTCAGATTACACGAAGAAAATATTATGCATTGGTCATTCAAGATGTACAAGACATTGCATTCATTTACTCTGCATACAGTCATTCCCACAAGCATAAAGCAGGACGATCAGCCCTGGATAAGAAAGTAGAAGAGGATGATGTACAACATTGTTCTTATATTAGTGTTACTGATGATAAAAATTCATTGAGAAAATTAATAATTCACCCCAGTTCACACAGCAAGGACTTTCATTGAATCCACTGTTACATTCAGTCTTATTTCCAACATCTCTCCTCAACAGAATTGCAGCTTCCAAACAAGTGTCAAATCTTACCTTAAAAAAGATTTACATCTATGTTATAGACTCCTTACAGTATGGAAATAAGCCATTTGGCCCATCAAGTCCACACTGACCCTCCAAAGAGCATCCCACCCAGACCCACCTCCCTATCCTATCCCCGTAACCTCATATTTTCCCATGGCTGATTCACCTAGCCTGCACATCCCTGGGCAATTTAGCACAGCCAATCTACCCCAACATGTGCATCTTTGAACTGTGGGAGAATGTGCAAACTCCACAAAGAGAGTCACCTGAGAGAGGAATGGAAACCCAGCCCCTGTCACTGTGAGGCAGCAGTGCTAACCACCGGGCCACCGTGCTGCCCGCTTACATCCCAAATCGCTTTGGCAAATGAATTATTTTTGAAGAGGGACCACTGTTGTAATTTCGGAAACTCAGCATTACATCTGAATAAGACCAGCTCCTCCAAACAGCAGTACAATGATGGCTAGATAATCTGGGATGGTGATTTTAATTAAAGAGTAAATATTGGCCATGGATAACTGAGTGCTCTCCCTCTTCCCTTCTATTAAATTACTACCTCTGGATCTTATTCATTCACCTGAGGAGGCACGTGATTTAACATCGAAAAGCTAACACTCCTCAACAATGTAACATTCCCCTGGTGCTTGAGGATTTGCCAACAGGAATTTTGTGCCCATATTCTGGAGCCAGATTTGACCCCACAACCTTCAACCTCAGAAGTGACAGTAGGACCAACTCAGTCATGGCAAACACCTTATACAGGAAATATCTGAGGTAGAGTTATTGCAGGACAATAAGACAGCCTCTGACATTATGCACTCTGTTGCTTGAAAATACCTTACCATCAGACTAAAAATTAAGAATTTCTGCAAGCTAATATGAATTAGATTATTTCAAGTCAATTGCAATAATTACAGAAATTTACAACACCTTTCCCCAAGCAATGACACTGCAAATATTCTCAAGTATTTCTCTTCACATCCAGCCTTTTTAAATAATTTGGTACTACAATGGTCAACATTTGTAGCGATGTAATGAGGTCAACTGGCTGAACCTCATCGAATATAAATTGCCTGATTTCTGTTTTTAATCTGGCTTAATCAGGGAGAACTGGCTGACATAAAAGGAGGCATACCAGGGATATTGAGCCCCTGAATGCCTGACTCAATGAGAAATAGTGCTATTGTCAAAAGCTATGCCTTTTGTAAATAAAGGGGATTGAAGATGGGACAGCAGCCTCTGAAGAGGTATCTCAGTTGCAAATCTTAACATTTAGACTTCCACGGTGGCAAGAGAAATTGATGTTTTACTGGATTTGGGATGACTTCAGTGGATTATCCAATGGATCAGCAGTCAAATTACCTCTGAAGCATGTGAGGGTGAAAATTACCCTCAGGGAGTCTGCTTTAAAGTGCTTTTCACTTACTCCTATTTCAATGTTAGGAGGCAATGACTATGGAAGAGTTCGGAGCATTCGGAACCATTAGAAAACAGCCCTCATAACTGACGAGTTCTGCATACAGGTTGTTCTGCTATACTCACGTTTCATTAATGCAAATTCGTTGTAACGAGATTGACGAATTGGGGACACTGTTTTTAAAGCGTGAACATTAAAACATATTCCAGCCTTGGGCAATGGTCTGTGTGGAGTTTTCACACTCTCCCCATGTCTGTGTGGGTTGTGGAGTTTTCACACTCTCCCCATGTCTGTGTGGGTTTTCTCTGGGTGCTCCGGTTTCCTCCCATGGTCCAAAGATGTGCAGGTCCGGTGAATTGACCATGCTAAATTGTCCATAGTGTTAGGTGCATTAGTCAGGGGTAAATATGGGGAATGGGTCTGGGTGGGTTACTTTCAGAGGGTTGATGTGGACTTGTTGGGCCAAAGGGCCTGTTTCCATACTGCAGGGAATCTAATCTAATCATATGTCGGCTGTAACGCTACTGTGCCACCAGCACTTTAAGCGCTGTTTCTAGAGCGCATTTTTTCTATCATGCGGGGTTGCACATGAACGCGTTATAGAAGAACTACTCATAGTTGGCTAATGGCTACTGTACTGGCCTGTCACAGCTTGCATCCCAGATCTGATTGAGTGAGCTTATCAAGATCCATAGTTGTCTCAATGAATGACCACTGGGCATTCTTTGTATGACTAGGCAATCATTGTTTTTACCCAATTTAGATTAGAGGTTGCTGAAGGGTTTATTAGAGGTACACACACCAGGAAGCCACCAGCATTAACACTGGGCAAAGAAAGCTTCCCTCATGGAGACTTGACTTACTGATTTAATTCATTTGTGTTTCAGAAGAAACATTTGTGCTATGGTCTCTCTCTTTAATGTTAATTTTGGATGCAATACAAAACAGCATGATACAGCAGTAATGTTTTATTGATTACCAATGATGGCTGAGTATCAGCAAAGGGTTTAATGATAGTGGCAAGATATGCTTCCTATCTATTCTCTTCCGTTCACTCCAACTTCACAGTTCACAATAGATATTAACACAACACCATGAAGCAAACCAACTGAGTAATGACCAGTGTGGTGCAAAGAAAACATACAAAAGTCACAATTATGGTGATTAAATGACACCAAACCCAGGGTTTAAAACCCAGTACTTTGTAAAAAGGCATCATTACTAAGTGAGACAGGAATCCTATCACTTTTTTCAGCATTCAGAAAGAATGATGTAGGTTGAGGAGACTTTCAGCAAACTTGGACTTAGCACAGTGGGAAGGAGTAGCATTGAAGTAACTGATGCAAGAAGAAAAACAGCTTGAGATATAACTTTTTCCACACAGTGAGTAGTTAAGGTCTGGAGTGCACTGCCTGAGACTGTAGTGGAGACAGGTTCAACTGAAACACTCGAAAGGAACCTCGGCTGTGATCAGAAAAGGAAGCATGTGTTAGTTTGGGGCAGAAAGTTAGAGAATGGAATAGAATTCTCATTCGGGTGAGGCTAGTGGTTCTTTGATCATTATTCAAAATTAGGAGGAAAGAATGGAGAATAAAAACTATTTCAGTGACACAGACAAACATGATCAGTAGCAACTGAGAGAGGGAGAGTGACCTGGGGGAGGAAACATATCACAAAATGTGGTGGAGATTTTACTTTTGGAGATGAAACCTGGATGTAACTGACACCCATTTTGAGAAGTGTTTTTTATTCTTGGAGTTTCCAGACAAAACTCCTTTAACACAAAGACTGAGCTGAACAAGCACAGTCAGGCATGATTTTAAAATGTCAGTTAAAGATAGTTTTATTCACAAGATATTCCTTTGTATATTAAGATTGGTAACTAGATGCAACTACATTAATTCATTTGAAAATGGATTTGTGACAGAAAAAGAAGCATTTTTTTTTCCAAGTGTCAATCCAGCAGCTGTGAGTAACCTAATTTTGAATTTCTGAAATTACTTTTTCAAAATACACAGAAGCATTTACAAATCACACTTGGGTGTAATTGTCCATTTCTGAGCAAGTTAAATAAGGAATTATGTTCAAAAGCTTTCAAAATGTTCCTATTAATGTAATTAGCCTCCTCTGCCCTAAAAGGCTGTGATTTTAGAACTTCCTCATGAATTATAATTGTGAAAGCTTTAACACATCACAATTCTGTGATGTAAATAAGTGCAATTAGTGGAAACACCCATCAACGACGTGTTCATCTTGGGACATGGTCACTTTTGTAGACAGGCTCGTGAGATGCTTTTAAATGAGTGTAGAAGATTGCAGAAACTTGAGTTTTGCTAAACGTAATTTATACTTAATGTTCCATGATCCTTGTATCTTCACATTGATTTAACCCAGGGTAACTGAGTAGAAATTCTACCTGAATAAACAAATAAATGTGGGCAAGATTCTAACTCACCCAAAACCTATATTCATAAGCACAGAGTTAAAATTAGCCATGTTGCCACAGAAGCTGCCATATGTCAGTGAGTGTTCATGGATACTGTGTATTGATATTGTCAGCCTTGGTGAAAAAGCTTGTGTTTGGGCTTTCAAAATGCCAATCAACAGGAATCTCCAGAGCATCACAGAACAAACATATCCCATTACTATCTTACCCTCGCTGACTGGTCATTTTGCATCAAGTTATGGATCAAGTACGTAGCGAGAGTGAATTTCCCCTGTTTCCATTCTCTGTCTGGCTGCTGGTTTAGGCTGATTCAACACTTGATGAGCTTAAAACAGAATAATCACTCCATTTCACATCTACTTTATCACCGCCTTCCTCAGGCCCTATCTTTCACCCTAACTGCTCCACCCTGGATCAAGTCGACCTTCCACATTCTGAAGAGGTTAATATTTTTGGTACATTGGCTTCACTCATTCATCTGATGTCATACAGACTGCGGTTAGAAACTGGGAATTCTATTTTAAAATGTGCAGAATAATACTCTACCAGTTCCCCTTTATTACGTCTGACCAACTGCAGTTGGACATTGCCATCATGCAAATGAATGTTCTTGTCATCTAAAGGACAGTACCTCTTCTGTAGATTCTCTATGTGTTATATGCTCCATCACTAATCATTAGGTACGCCCAATACAAAGCAAAGACAAAGGAGAAATAATGACAGTGAACTACCTCAAACAATGCCACCGTACAGTTCTGAAGAAAAGTCAAATTGGACTCGAAATATTTAATGTTTCTCTCTCTTCCAAACCTGCTGAGTTTCTCCAGCATTCTTGATATTTGTTTCAGAATACCAGTATCTGTTGTATTTTGCTATTATCCCAACAACCTGTACCTAGTAGTGCATACCAATAGAGGTAGCAAGTACTGGGAATGGTCATTTCGGAAAATTCCACAGCTCCCCCATGTCCTCATCTTACCACATACAACATCTTTGTCCACCTTGATTTACTCTCCTCTCTTCCCATTACCACTGAGCTGCCAGAGGGTGGAGGCTAGTACAGTTGCAACATTGAAAAGGCATCTGGATGGGTATATGAATAGGAAGGGTTTGGAGGGATATAGGCTGGGTGCTGGCAGATGGGACTAGATTGGGTTGGGATATCTGGTCGGCATAGATGAGTTGGACCAAAGGGTCTATTTCCATGCTGTACATCTCTATGACTCTAGACTACTCCAGTGGTGAAGCTGTTGGTTGAAATATAATGGTCCTCTTGTTTGATAAAGAGCCAAGGAGCCTACTTCTTCCATTTCCAAACCATTATTTTTTTAACCCTGACATAAACTAATGGTAATTTTGGAAAACCAAAGCCCCTCACATGTGATCTACTGCAACATGGGGCATGGATAGGGTGAATAACCAAAGTCTTTTCCTCGGGACAGGAGAATCTAGAATGAGAGGGCATAGGTGAACGGGGAAAGATTTAAAAGGGACATAAGGGGCAACTTGTTCATGCAGAGGGTGGTGCGTGTATGGAATGAGCTGCCAGAGGAAGTGGTGGAGGCTGGTACAATTACAACATTTAAAAGACATCTGAATGGGTATATGAATAGGAAGGGTTGAGATGGTTTTGAACCAAATGTTGGCAAATGGGACTAGATTAATGGAGAATATCTAGTCAGCATGGATGAGTTGGACCGAAGGGTCTATTTCTGTGCTGTACAGCTCTATGACTCAATGACTCTATTACTAATGGCCTTCGATAGTATTTTACTCTCAATTCAGAACAAGCAAAGTAACTGGTTCAGCTAGCAGTGTTGGTGGCACTTAAGATAATTGCTTGTTTCTTTGAGAACAGATCAATAACTACCCAGATCCCCTAAGGGTGTGAAAGATCATCCACAGGGCATATTATCTGATCAGTCAGACGGACTGTTTGGACACTGTGCTTATAGATATACAGCTCATACCCCTTTATATGAATGCACTTACACCCACAGCTATTGCACGCTGTCACTATCCAAAAACCATTTGCAGGTCATTTTGAAATGTCGAACAGAGTGACAGCTTTTGACTGCAAATATGTGAAATTTACAGATTGCCTGGCAAGCTGTCAGTCTGAGGGATCTAATCAATATTCCCTTATACGGTGATAACCGTTCTACACTGCATAACTCAATTCCTAGTCCTTTCCATCCATGCCATGTTACAAATAACTGCCATGTGGATGTCACAAAAGGGCACTTACATATTTTGCCTTAAGATTGGCAGCATTATCACAATAACCTAGAGGAATGTCTGTGCATACTTTCACAGATAGGACATACGTATTCCCTTAACTGGCTGTGATTAACTTGTGTTGTGATGACAAGCATAAGCACATAGGAAAGAAGAGTAGCAGTCGGCTATTCAAGCTTCACCATTCAACCAGATCATGATGGATTTCCCCAAGGCCTCAACCTTTCATTTATGCCAGCTCATCATTACCCTCAATTCTCCAATATTTCCCTCCTCTTTAAGTACTGCCAGGCATCGAGCCTCCATAACTCTCTGGGATAAAGGCTTCCAGACTTTCCCTAACCTCAAGGAGAAAAAAATGCATTGGCATCTCTTTGTTAATCGAGTTTCCCCTTGTTCTGTACCTATGTTCCCTAGTTCAACAATCCCCCGACAGTGAAATAATCTTCTCTATACGTGCCCTGTCAAACCCCCTCAGAACTGTGTGTTTCGATCAGATCACTCCTCATTCTTTGAAACATTAGTGAGAAAGAAGTTCTTGATAAGTCAACATGTTTTTATGCCAGGAATTAACCGAGTGAATTTCTTTTGAACTGCGTGCTGTTCTAGTATATCCTTTCTCAAATACAGGAACCAAAAGTGTGCTCAGGTGCAGCCTCACCAACACGCTGCACAGTTGAAATAAAAATTCTATGGATTAGCATCAAATAGAATATCCTTTATTGTCACTTGTACTTCAGTACAGAAGTACAGGTGTACAGTGCAAAGTGTTTATAATGGCTGCCTTTTAGTGGCGCCATCTTAAGTACAAATACCTAAGTACAAATCTTACAGAGTAAAAAAGATAGTGTTGCCTAGACAGAAAGAGGATTAAAAAGGAAGCAGAAGAATTACTTACAGTTGTCTGAGATTGAGTTAGGAATTAGGTAGTTAGAACGTTATGAAAAGGATTTACATTACAGTCAGAAGAAAATTGCAAACAGCAGCAGCAGCTCAGCCCATGGTGCCAATCCCAGTCTAACATGGCTGCAGCCTCCACTCACCAGCACTCAGCAGCAACAAGCTAAGTCGCATTGTCCCAGGACCGTGTACTGCCTCCAGGATTTGATATTAACCCCCCTGCTGTCACTCAGTGACACAACCACTCCAACGCTCCAGGACCCATTCCCTACAACGCTCCGGAACCTGGCCCGTCCATCACTCGGTCTCCCCGTCTCTCCGTCACCCGGTCCCTCTGTTTCTCTGTCACTCGGTCCCTCTGTCTCTCCATCACTCGGTCCCTCCATCTCTCCATCGCTCATTCTCTCTGTCTCTCCATCACTCTGCCCCTCCGTCCCTCCCTCACTTGGCCCTTCAGTCTCTCCTTGACCTGACCCCTCTGTTGCTCCTTTCTCTGGGTAGAGGTTGTTAAAAGTTGGACGTTTGGGGGAGGATGGAGAAATGAAATACTTCAAAGAGGAGGAGAAAGAGAACGAAACTGGAAAAGGAATTGGCGAGCAGAGGAGTTCCAGCTGGAGCATCTAACTGTGCTGCCATCTTGCCAGTCAATCAGCGATTTGAACCAAAAGTGAATAAATGGGGCTAATGTCTCAAACGATCACTGAATGATCTACCTGAATGACAGAATGGGCTCAAGGGGCTGAATAGCTCACTGCTGTTCCCACATTCAAAGGCAAGAAACTCTTAATGGCTTCCCATTGTTTCACTTCAAGAGACACATAAAAAATTTTGACTCTCAGGAGTCTCCTCGAAGCAGTGGGGACCATTTAAACCCATGTAATGTGTACCATGTCTAATGGCAGGCCCTTTATAAACTGACTTCTTTTTCTTTCATGAACAGTAGATTTCCTCCTGATAAGTTTTGCCTTTTAGCTCTGTATGTTCTCTGAATAGCCATACACACATTGAATCAGAGAGATTTGATGACTCCAGTCACTCAGACGGCATTGCTATCATTTCAAGGGGAGAATTCCCTACTCAGCCAATATCCCCAATCTATCATCTCATCTCTTAGATTCTTTTAACTTTGTGGATTCCTGCGGCATGAGCTTTCATGAAGACTCCTCGAAAATCCAGAGTTCCCAGAAGATTTTATTTTTCCACCTTACATCTGAGTAACAGCAGCCACAGGGGTACAGGATTGGCTGGAGTTAACCACTGAAGGAATGATCAGGAATGTTAACGATATGGGAATAGGGAACAAAACCAATTAGGTTCAACTGATCAGCCCGAATTAGTAACAAATTGGATAAGTTTACCCAAAGAGTTTTGAGGAGTGTTTTGGATTTTTCAAATCGGTGTTTAAAAATCAAGCTGACAAGATGGAAATTCCACAGGGAAAGATTGTGAGTGTTCAATTTCACAATGGTTGTCAAAATCCACACATTAGCTGTGAACGCAGTTATCTAATTGCATTAGATGTCATTCCAGTCCAATTGGCCATAGCAAGAAAAATCATCGTTCCCATTATGTAAGGAAAAGTTCTGTAATTATTAGCAAGATAACTAAGTCCACTTTACTGATTTTGAACAAAACAAATCAGATGGTAGTATTGCTGCAAAAGCGTTTAGCTGCAGTTTTGGAACATTAATTCTATGAAGGCATTTTGTAAGTTTCACTATTTTCCCTGCATGTGTTCTCACAAGACTTGGGGAAAATTGGTAGTTGGTTGGGTTGAAGGTAGTTCACTTAGACTGTCTTCCTGGTGATCTGAAGGCTGAGGTTCTTACCAGAACCCTTAGCCTCTTATATTGCCTCCGCAGAGTTTGTCACCTCTGCTAGAGCAGACATTTGTTCTTTGCAGCATTTTAAATCTTTAGACATCACTTGTCCTTTCTTAGTGATATCTTCCATGGAGTTGTGTGCACCACATCTCTTCAATTTGTGTCAGTGGTTGTTCTATTCCCACTCTGCTCAAAGATTTTTGCCAAAGTAGGTGAACATTTTACTTCAACTCCTTTACTAATTTGTATTTTCTCATATGATTAGATTAGATTCCCTACAGTGTGGAAACAGGCCCTTCAGCCCAACAAGTCCACACCGACCCTCTGAAGAGTAACCCACCCAGACCCATTTCCGTCTGACTAATGCATGTAACACTATGGGCGATTTAGCATGGTCAATTCACCTAACCTGCACATCTTTGGATTGTGGGAGCAAATGAGAGCACCTGGAGGAAACCCACGCAGACACGGGGAGAATGTACAAACTCCACACAGACAGTCGCCCAAGGGTGGAATCAAACCCTGGTCCCTGGTGCTGTGAGGCAGCAGCGCTAACCACTGAGTCACCATATGCTTTCACGATCTTTAATGTTGATAGGCGTGGAACATATCTCTGCCAAACCAGAATAGTTGCAGTTTTCCATCCCATTAATAGCATTAAAACCTCTTATTTCATCATAATTGACTTCAAGGGGTCCAGAGCTTTTTCCTTCAACTTTAGGTTTTGCCATGAACTCACAGAACCCTGTAAAATCTTTTACCAACTAATTCTTTACTGTGTATTGCTTCACCTTTGATCAATGATTGAACAGGATTGCGATCTACATGCACCCTTCTATTCAGCATTGAGTTCTGAGGAAGGGTCACTGGACCTGAATCATTAACTCTGATTTCGATCCGCAGATGCTGCCAGAGCTGCTGAGCTTTTCCAGCATTTTCTGTTCTTGTTTCTGATTGACCGCATTCCGCAGTTCTTTTGGTTTTTATTTAGGATTGAGACTTCCTGTTTGTGAAATACATCCAGGGTTTTATAGTGTTTAGTGTCCCATATGTTGGAGAATTTATTGTAGGAGATATTTAATATTAAGCATTATGCTTCCTGGTGTACGTGGCTGAACATCTGTTGGCTGCAAATGATGTTTTATCAACAAACAGATTCATTGATAATATTGTGATAGTTGCTCCTGAAATTCTGTAATGTCTATTGACATAAATGTCCAATTACCAAAATGTTTGGTCCAGCCTTTGATTCCTACTAAAAACTATTTTATAAATCTTCGTACTTTTCCCTTTTAGTGACTGTGTCCTGATACAGCGTATTTTCTGAAAGGAACCTATTGTTTTGCAATAATTCTAATCAGTTTTATTAGCTGTGCATGATTTGTCCCTTTATGCATTTTTCCCTGCACTGTCAGCAAGAACTTTTTTATGTTTGGTCTCCATCCTACCCATTTGTTATGACTTCTATCATTTGTTGTTCTGTACATTAAGAAGTAAATGGATTCTAATGGTCTTGTGCCAAGCTCAATCTTCTCCAATTATTTCTGTTGCTTTCAACCTGCTGCTTCACCCACCAGCTGAATGGCTTTCTCTGGAGTCAGGTCTCCTTTGCACTGTAATAAATCTGAAAACAACTCATCAATAATGCCAACGACAACTCAGTCATAAATTTTGGCTTTAAGTTAATGTAGTCACATCTCACCATTAGACTGTCAAGATCGTGAATAAAATTATCAATGGGTTCCCTTGGATTCTTTTGTTAAATCTTGATCTTTCATGAAATGAATTAGTTTTGAGACGGAAATAATTGTAAAAGGCTGTCAGTACCTCTTGGACTGTGTCCAAGAAATAACATCATCTACTGTATTTCCAGTTATGTATAAAATTTTATTTATTTGTTCAGCTTCTGATTTAGTATCAAGCTTAGAAGTTAGTGTATACTTCAGGAATTGTTTTCTCCAGGATGTCCAATTCTATGTTTTGTTTTGCCCAGAAGCAGAAAGGCAGGCTGTGATAGGGATACAATCAGTTTACAGAGAGATATGAAAAATTAAGTAAGTGGGCAAAATATCGGCACTGAAATATATTGTGGGAAAATGAGAAGTTGTTCATTTTTGCAGAGAGAACATAAGAACAGAATATTATTTAAGTGGAGAAAAACTGCAGAAAGCTGCAACATGAAGGGACCTCAGGGTACTTTTGCATGAAACCCAGAAAACTAGCAGGAAGGTGCAGCAGGTAATCAGGAAGGCTAATGAAATATTGGCCCTTATTTCATTGGGGTTTGAGTATAAGAAAAGGGAAGTCTTACTGCAGCTGTACAAGGTACTGGTGAGACCACATCTGGAGTACAGTGAGCAGTTTGCTCCCTTTATTGAAAGAGATACTATTTCATTGGAGGCAGTTCAGTGAAGGTACACTGGGATGATCCCTGGTATGGAGGGACTGTCTTATGAACAAAAGCTAAACAGATTGAGGCTCTACTCACTGGAGTTTAGAAGAATGGGAGGTGATCTCATTGAAATATATCAGATTCTTAAGAGGGTTGGCAGAGTAAATGCTGAGAGGATGTTTTCTCTCCTGGGAGATTCTAGGACCAGAAGGCATCGTCTCAGAATGAAGTGACACCAATTTATGACTGAGATGAGGAAGAATTTCTTTTCTCATAGAGTCATGAGTCTTTGCGCTCCGTGACAAGGAGTTCCAGTGAAGGCAGAGTCCTTGTGTATATTTAACGCTGAGATAGATAGATTCTTTCTCGGTCAAGGAATCAGGAGTTATGGGAAAAGGGCAGGAAAGTGTCCGTGAGGAATGTTGGATCAGCCATGATCCTTTTGAATGGAGAAACAAGCAAGGAGCCAAATAGCCCACTCCTATTCCTACTTCTTATGGACTTATCCCTGAAAGTAAATCTTCCTGACTATACCATTTCTGATGCTGTCTCGACCTAATGTGATGGAATACATTCTCTTCATTAAAGTTTTTATTATTTTGCAGTAATGGTGCTTGTTCTACCTTTTTGCTGTTATACTCAAGGGCTTTCCTGATCTTTAGTGGAGGAATTTCTCCTGTTGTGACTGTAAGGGAGTTTCCCCAAACAATTTCTATGTTAGATGAGAATCACTTGCAACTTTAATTTGGTGCAAAGCCTATCTGCTTTAAATGACCAGAGTCACAAATTTTCCATTTTGCAGCTCCCATTTTATTTAATTTCTCTTAGTCTCATTAATTATTTTATTTGCCACCCTAACTGTACCTCGTGGTATCAGCATTATATGGCCTGAAGTGTAACGTTTTTAAAAATTAATCTTCTTTCAGTCTGAATTTCAGGGCCATTTAACGTTTCTGCTTTCTACCAGATTTGACTCACTGAACCACAATGCCTGTTCACTCACCAAATAAGGATAGTCTAGGGACTTCCCTTTAATTTCAAAATTATATTTTATTCATAAAAAAAACTTTGTATTTGAGCTATAGGGAGAGACTGAATGGACTGGGGCTATTTTCCCTGGAGCATCAGAGGCTGAGGGGTGACCTTACAGAGGTTTATAAAAACATGGGGGTCATGGATAGGTCGAATAGCCAAGGTCCCCAGGGTAGGAGAGTCTAAACCTAGAGGGACTAGGTTTAAGGTGATGGGGAAAGATTTAAGGGCAACTTTTTCACATAGATGGTGGTGTATGGAACAAGCTGCCAGAGGAGGTGGTGGAGGCTGGTACAATTACAAGATTTAAAAGGCATGTGAATGGGTAGATGAATAGGAAGAGTTTACTGGGATATGGACAAATGCTGGCAAATGGGACTAGATTAGTTCAGGATATCTGGTCAGCATGGATGGGTTAGACCAAAGGGTCTGTTTCTGTTCTGTATCTGTCTATGACTTTCTATATATATAGTCACAAACACAGTAGTATATCAAGGAAACAAGCAAACATTGGAGTTTGACTCTATTCAAACAAAGATGGAAATGTGTTGTATGGAACAAGCTGCCAGAGGAGGTGGTGGAGGCTGGTACAATTACAAGATTTAAAAGGCATGTGAATGGGTAGATGAATAGGAAGAGTTTACTGGGATATGGGCAAATGCTGGCAAATGGGACTAGATTAGTTCAGGATATTCTGGTCAGCATGGATGGGTTGGACCAAAGGGTCTGTTTCTGTACTGTATCTGTCTATGACTTTATATATATATAGTCACAAACACAGTAGTATATCAAGGAAACAAACAAACATTGGAGTTTGACTCTATTCAAACAAACCAAAGACATCTCTTAGACACACAAGACTTTATTTACGTGCATTTGAGGCATCAGGAGGGTCCAATAACTGAATGGGCCCCCATTTGCCTTCAGCAGAAAGATTTCAGACGGTGGTCTTCCCCGCTGTGCCTTGATGGCAGCTGTCCCAGGCTTTAGTACGTCCCTCAGCACGTAGGCCTGGACCTTGGAATGTGCCAATCTGCAACACACAGTCGGTCAACTCCCAGCTCTGGAAGACCAACAGGTTTCATGCAGACCAAACAGCGCCTTTCACAGAGTTGATTATCCTCCAGGCACAGTTGATGTTTGTCTCAGTGTGTGTCCCGGGAACAGCCCGTAGAGCATGGACACCCATGGAACTGCTCGGATCGACCCTCGACTAAAAGAAATCACTGCCTTGTGATACAGCCTGTACCTCTGCCTTGGAACTACAGATTTCTTCTGTTCCAGTGTACTTCCCATCACTGTACTGTTCACTGGTTTCACCAATCAGCAATATCTGTTTCCCATTAAAATCATCTGGGATGCCAGTATAGTTCCCACACTGGGGTAGGTTCTGTCAATTTAAATTTCTAGATCCCATGATGTGCGTACGATGAGAACCTACTTCACAATCTCACCGAGTCCTCATAGTGTCATCAGGTTGGGTGCTGCAAACAATCAAGCAATGACTCTTTCAGATCCTTTCAAACCCTGCTACAACAAAACGCGTGTGTGTATTTGACGAGAATGATTAACTGCCACCATGTACAGAACACCTAGGAGAGGAACTGAAAGGTTGTCTGTGTGTGTGGGGAACTGTACCACAACCCCCCATCCACAACCAGACATAAGGTGCTTCCTATACAATCCTACATGGGCCAACACAACCCACATTAAAAGAGTACAGAGGAATTTGGCACAACTGCATTAAAACCAGAACCTAACTGATAGTCTGTGATGTCTACTTTTTTTTAACTGTTTGGAGTGTTAAAAAGCTCTGTTCTGATGAAATGGTCCACTGACTATACAGGCTGACAACTGACAGCTCTCCAGAGACTACAGTTGATGGATGTGAATAAATTCAAAGCTACTGTGTATATTTAAAGTAAGAGAATGATGAAATGAGTCTCACTGTCCTTGGCATTAATAATGTTTGTCACGTCCACCCAAACATCAAACAAAATGTTCACTTTTTGAGATGCTTAGTTTAGAAAAGGAAACAGAATTTAGCAAATCTCAACTTAACAGGTTTCCCTAGCTAAAAATGGTTCTATATAGAAATCTTTAGGGCACATTAAAGAATTATTAAAAACTATTATGTTTGGGAGTGGAATCATAAATTTTCAACTCTAAATCAGTTACTTAACCTATTGCAAAATATGCAAATTGATTCATTTAAATGTTAACATAATTTTCAAATTAGTACCCAAATTAATTGGTAGTTGTATTTAAGTCAAATTACTTTGTCAATCAGTGAAAACAACAATGTCCCTTCTGGAAAGTGGATGTATGCATTATATTTCCATACAGTCAAAATGTGACACCGCGTACAGATACACCTCTTGGAATGAAATGTTGCAATTACACAACCAACTGCATATTCAGCAGCACAACCTTGAATGAGAGAAATTCAAACGTGCACAGTCCATTCCAGATGGACGAAATGATGTCAAAGAAGAATGATGCAGTTCTATGTGTACTAACCATGCTGACTGATACTCAGTATTATTCTTTAAACTCTGCACCCCATGCAGTGTCCATCTGGAACACTCACACACAAAACGTTCTCTTGCACGAGCAAGCCATTGCATGACATAAGCCCAGTCTGACAAGACAGCCAACTTGCATTTATAGATACAGAAAAATGTTCCAGCATCCTTTAGAGAACTGCAAGTCGACTAACTTGGACATCAAGCCAAAAGAGAAATCAGGAGCAGTTGTTCAAAGAGATGGTGCTAAGGAAGGAGATGGATTTAGATTTGGTTTGATTTATTGTTTTCAAATGTACTGAGAAACAGTGAAAAGTATTGTTTTGCATGCTATCCAGACTACTTATACCTTCCATAAATACATCAGGGTAACAGAAGAGGTTGCAGAAGATAGTGTTACAGCTACAGAAAAAGTGAAGAGAAAGATCAACTTTAATGTATGAGAGGTCCATTCATAAGTCTGCTAACAGTAGGGAAGAAGCTGTTCTTGAATCTATTGGTATGTGATTTCAAACTTTTGTATCTTCTGCCCAATGGAAGAGAGTATAATCAGGGTGAGGGGGTCTTTGATTATGTTGCTGCTTTCCAGAGGCAGCAGGAAGTGTAGTCCAAGTCAATGAAAGGAAGATTATTTTTTATGATGGACTGGGCTGCGTACCCAACTCCCTGTAATTCCTTGCTGTCTTGGGCAGACCAGTTGCCGTACCAAGTTGTGATGCATCCGGATAAGATGTTTTCTATTGAGCACCCATAGAAAGCAGTTACGGGGAGAATGTGCAAATTCCACACAGACAGTTGCCGAAGACTGGAATCGAACTTGGGTCTCTGGTGCTGTGAGGCAGCAGTGCTGACCACTGAGCCACTGTGCCACCCCATCTTTATGGCCATGGATTCTATTCTATGCATCTATGAAAATTGATAAGAGTCATTGTGGACATGCCAAATTTCCTTAGCCTTCTGAGGAAGTTGAGGCATTGGCATTTTTCTTGTACCATAGCTTTGATGGACCCAAGGACAGATTGTTGGTAAAATGGCAGGGTGAATCTCAGGGTGGAATGGCAGCTTTATACAAAAACAGAGATTTGGTGGTGGAAATCGGGTTTACAGAATCAGAATCAGTAACCTGACCATAAACTTGCAACCCACCGACATAAAGTAAAATTACTCTGAAACACTGCAGGGAATCTAATCTAATCAAAATCCAATCTTTCTCACTGTTGTGATAAAACTGAAGCCAAATTTGCATTTCTTGTTCCTTGACCTCTGCCCTTCTTGTTGGGCCGAAGGGCCTGTTTCCTCACTGCAGGGAATCTAATCTAATCGAAATCCAATCTTTCTCACTGGTGTGATAAAACTGAAGCCAATGGCAGTGAGAAAGATTGGATTTCGATTAGATTATATTCCCTGCGATGAGGAAACAGGCCCTTCGGCCCAACAAGAAGGGCAGAGGTCAAGGAACAAGAAATGCAAATTTGTCTCCATTGTACAGGGCAGTTAAAATAGTAAATATTACTGGAGAACACAGACTCATACTGAGAATAGATTGAAAAATAAAGTGATGAAGCTCAGCAGTGGATGGTCCCAGGAAGAGAAGGTGAGATTAGAATGTGTCCATAAGGAGGGGGTGGCGTAGTGGCTCAGTGGTTAGTACTGCTACCTCATGTCACTGGCAGTCTGGGTTCAATCCCAGCCTTGGACGACTGTCTGTGTGGAGTTTGCACATTTTCCCAGTGTCTATGTGGGTTTTCTCCCACAGTCCAAATGTATGCAGATTAGGTGGATTGGCCGTGCTAAATTGTCCAGGCTAGTTGGGTTAACCATGGGAAATGCAGGGTTAAAAGAGTAAGGTCGGTGGAATGCTCTTCAGAGGGTCGGTGTGGACTCGATGGGCCAAATGCCCTGCAACCCCACTGTAGCGATTCTATGATAGAAAAGGAAGTGACAGCATCTAAAGAAATCTGGGTCAGAAATGGAATGAAAATATAGAAGCAAGAGCAGATTAGATAAAAGTGCAGCTGTATTGAAGACAGTTGAAGGGATGAACACTAGTTCCCTACGGACAGAATCAAACATCAATTCTGAGACCACACATGCAATAATAGTAAGAACCAGCAGTACATAATTGTTTTAGCATAGGTGGGCTAATAGTTTACAAGATAGAAGATGCTTTAGCATCAATAAAATGTAATTGAAAACCACAGAGGACATTACAGAAAGTCACTTATGGCATTTGCATTGTTACTGACTAATCCAAGTGCTGTAATGCAGAGCAAAGCTTATAACGATGTTTAAATTATTAACTTTAAGGCTCTAGACTAACTGTCTAACAACGCAGCCAAAGTATAACAAATCAAGGCAATACATTGTATCATTCTTGTACTCAGAATATACTTAAGATGGTGCAAATCCTGAAAGGATATTATAAAAATACCTCTGCCTTCACTATCCTTTCTCATGCACCATCCACTGTCGGATTGTCCTTCAGTATGGTCCTTCAAACCACTGTCCCCACCGCGTTTTCATTCTGTCAGGATTCAGTGAAATGGCAGGGAAATTATTTACAGCAATGAGAGGTGAGGCTGTGAGTAGGGAAATGGGAGCTGTGAGTTGTGGAGGTCAGTGTGTCAAGACTTCACAAACCTGAAGGACACACTTGAAGTACAAAAGGAAATTGATGATACGCCTACTGTTTGGTAAGGCATCGACCTGGGAGCAGGTTAAAGAAGGGTTCACCTTTTTGTAGCATGAGGAAATTACTGTTTGCTTGAAATTAGTATTTGAGGGAATTCTACTTTATTGGGTATAAATTGATAGTTTGAAAGTAAATGGAGAGGTTCTGATTTTGATGGAGTTCTACAGAACAGAAACCATAAGGCCATAACACATAGGAGCAGAAGTAGGCCATTCAGCCCATTGAGTCTACTCCACTATTCTTTCAGATTATCTTAAATACTCCCCATTCTATTTTGTGAATGTGACAGTAAATGGCTTTTCCAAGATAGCAGCCACACTTCAACTGATGGGCTCCTAGAGGCCACGAGAATGACTTGTGTTACCAGTTCCACAGAAACATAGAGTCACTACCATATGGAAGCAGGCCAATTGGTCCATCGAGTCCACACAGAACTTCACCCCACGTAGATCCACCATCCTGTAACCCTGCATCCCCCATGGATGATCCACTAAGCCTACACATCCCCAGACACTGTCGGTAAACCCCCTAACCTGCACATCTTTAGACAGTGGGAGGAAACCAGAGCACCTGGAGGAAACCTATACAGACAGTTGCCCAAGGCTGGGATTGAACCCAGATGCTTGGCGCTGTGAGGCAGCAGTGCTAACCACTGAGCCACCACCATGCCACAGAGCTTAAACAGGGAGGCTATCAAATTAGGCATTTGGAAAATGCATAACATTGTATTCAGCAGCCACAGAGACAACTGTCTGAAGTCACTTCAGAACCCATCCTTGTGAGGTAGGTCTCACTCCCCGTAGAAGGGCAAACAAACACTATTTCATCAGAGGGATGGATTCAGGTGAAAGATGGTGAAATAAAGAGGGTACAGTAATGATTCATCACTGAAGACAGCAGCTATAATTGTAGGATTACTAGGTTAAAGGACAAGTACAAAGGCAGATCAGCACCAATTTAACTCATCAGGAGGGAATGAAAGAAATAGCAAACTGATAATGCTCCAAAAGTGTTTTAGAACCATTGAAGCTTTTTTTAACATTGTGTAATCACTGTTATATTATAGCAATTATTTTATACACAGCAAGGTCCTGCAGATTGTAATATGATAATAACTAGTTGGTCTGTGTTAGACGTGCTTGAGGGATAAAATTTGACAAAGACTGCACTGAGGAGACCCTTGTTCTTCACAATAGTGCCCTGGAATCTTAGGTCCACCTGAGACAGCAAAGAAGGAGGTATCAGTTTAAGCTCTCACTTGAAGGGCAAGATTAAAGAATCACAGTGACCTCTGTGGCAAAGTGATTAGATTCCCTACAGTATGGAAACAGGCCCTTCAGCCCAACAAGCCCACCCAGACCCATTTCCCTCTGGCCAATGCACTGAACACAAGGGGCAACTTAGCACAGCCAATTCACCTGGCCTACATATCTTTGGATAGTGGGAGGAAACCCACACAGACATGGAGAGAATATGCAAACTCCACATAGGCAGTCATCCAAGTCTGGCATTGAACCCAGGTTCCTGGTGCTGTGAAGCAGCAGTGCTAACCACTGAGCCGCCATGCCACCATACGCTCTCACTCTCTTTAACGTTGATAAGAGCGGACAAGTGGCTGACAATTCATCTATGTGTTTACACGGAAGCTGGATCAGCGCATGAGGGAGAAAGCAATGAAAGGATATGGTTGGAGATTGAAATGAGGAGACAATGGGCAATAAAAGATAATTAAAAGTCTGCAACTTTTTGGCCGACTACATTACAGCGGGACCTCAGGCATTGGAATGAAGATGAGTCAAACTCAAAAAAACTTGAATGACATTCAATCCTTCTTGGGCGATTCCAATCAGAAAGGGGAGATTTGTGTTGGGTTTGGGGGTTGGGTCTTATTCCCTGCAGACAAAGTTTTGTTATATTGACAACCTTGTGGGTAATTGGTGTGGAAGAATACGGGTTTCATTGTATTAATTGGACGGAGAGTGGTTTAACATTATAGAATAGTGGCTCAGTGGTTAGCACCACTGCCTCACAGTGCTAGGGACCCAGATTTGATTCCAGTCTCAGGCAATTGTTTGTGTGGAGTTTGCACATTCTCCCTGTGTCTGTGTGATTTTCTCTCACAGTCAAAAGATGTGAGGGTATGTGAATTGGCTGCACTAAATTTCCCATAGTGTCCAGGGATGTGTAGGTTGGGTGCCTTGGTTAAGGGAGGTATTGGGTAAGAGGGTGGGTCTGGAAGAGCCAGATGGCCTGTTTCCACACTATAGGGATTCTATGGTCTTAGTGAGTAGCTTGAGGTGAAAAGCACAGAAATATTGAAAACAGGACTAGGCCATTCAATACAATCATGGCTAATCATCCAACTCACTATCCTTTCCTGCTTTTTTCTCATACTCGTTGATCCCTGTAGCCCTGAGACATACATCCAACTCAATCTCAAAAACGTTCAATACTTTGGCCTCAACCATTTTCTGTGACAGAGCAATCCACAAGCTCCCCACTCTCTGGGTAAAGACATCTCAAATGGCCAACCCTGCATCCTTAAAATGTGACCCCAGGTTCTGGGCTCCCCAATCATCAGGAACATCTTTCCTGCATTTACCTTGTCTCGTCCCTGTTAGAATTTTATAGATTTCTAGGAGCTTGACCCCTGTTCTTTTATATTCCAGTGAATATGGTCCTGACCAATCCATTCTCTCTTCATACATCAGTGAGTTTTATGTGTTGATTCATTTAAGGATAAGCTAGGTAAGTCTGAAGGATAGAGATAGACAGAAGTAATTTTATGAAGATGAAGAATGTGTTAACAATAAGAAAACTCAAACTTGTAAACCCATAAGATACTACATTCCATTCACATTCCCGTATGCCTCAGAAATCCGGTCAACACTGTTAAATCAAAATCTATGGAAGAAAACTTCTACAAAAGTTTTATCTTTCTAATTTATTCCTATGCTGGGCATTTTATTTCTTTATTTTCTTATTGTTATTCCCCAAGAATTTGTATTTAAGAATCTGTACCTATGTACCTTTGTACCAAAGAGGGCTCTGTAAGCGATGACTTTGTAAACTTTTCACTGTACTCATTTGAGTACATGTGACGATAGAGCTCATTCTAATTCTAATTCCAATTCGAAAAACTATCGATACTAACACTAGTGCTAAAAAAACTCCCACATTCTGACCATAAGACAAATGAAGAGGTGCTTGAAACTGCAAGAGTAAAACAATGAGAAGAAAATGTCAGTATCTGAGTCTCACAGAGCAGTCATGGAACAGTAGATGTGTGAAAATGGGGTGAGACTGATGAGTGTGACAAACTGTGGCAGCAGTTCTCTCAGCAGTTATCTCAGCAGTACTCTCACTTGGAATAGTAATGCACTGGAATTGTGTTGTTTAAGTGGAGAGTTGTTCCATGGTGCTCTCCCATGGAAATACCTGGCATCGATCAGTTGGGCCAAATGGCCTGTTTCTGTGCTGCGAACTCTGCAATGTAATAGGCTTATTCACTCTGGAAGGAAAGTAGTCACAATAATGTGCGTTAGGAATAGCAATGTACTGGAATCGTGTTGTTTAAGTGGAGGGTTTTTCCATGGTGTCTTCCCACTATTAACCCTTTTTAACCCACTCATGCAGAAGGAGATTCGGAAATGCATGCCTTCCTCTTACAGGCACAAAGTTGATTATTTCACGCAGCATGCCAGCCGATCAACTCTGTGTCCAGCTTGACCTCTGTGTGTCTGTCTGCTCCTCTCAAGTGTACACAGAACCCATTGAATCAATGCACGTTGCAGTCACTGCATACATTAACTGGGCAACGAGCGACTGCTGCTTGTGTCATATTAAAGGCATATTAATAATATTGGTCCTGGGCCAATTAGGAAAGAGATTCACCAGCCTCCCTGATGTGCGCTCCCGTGATTTATCAACAGTAATCTCTCAAGTACTTAATGGTTAGTTTGGAACAGAATTAATTCAGGGCCGAATAAATAATGCATAGGGGTTTATTTAGCCTGATGTGAGACATCATTCCGGGACTGTCAGTGGGAGTGGATGGCACAACAGTTTTCACTGGTGCAGCTGACCAGAGGGAGTGTGTTGGTGAAGGGGTGATGGTATCAGGAGGTGAAACAGAGTGCGAGAGGAGAGAGTGACGATATGCTGAGTCTTTTAAGCGAGGAGACAGAGGACTAAGAGCATGCTGAGTCCTAAGATAAGGCAGGTTAGAAGAGGTAAGTGCAACGTAATCTTGTTTGTTTTCTCCTTTACCTTGGCTGGGTGAGAGAATGTCTCAGGCACTGAGCAATTAAGCTGGTGGTTGCACAGTTCACTGACACTGGCTGAGAAGTCACCTTTGTTCCATCATTTCATTCTTTGTAACGCTTGAGATGGCCGTTCTGTAGATGTGGACATTGATTTGCAGACCAGCTACTGAGCGCAGAGCTTTTTGTGCAAAGGGTGCAGCCAGGATTAAATCTGAGTAAAGATACTACCACTGGGCTGGCACAGGTTAGAAAGAGTTATTTGGATGCAGGGAGAGAATGAATAGAAGGGTAACTAGCAATAAAGTCTCAAACTAGGCTATGAAACAGGAAGACTGTTATCCCCTTCCTTTAATGCATCCCAGTAAATTTTAATCCCCTGAATATCAGTGAGCTAGGTTACTACTGAGTAGTTTGCTCCAATATTAAAGTGCATCTTGGAACTGACTAATTTATCTAGCAATTAGATCCTGCTGCATCATCGAGCTTTGCTTTGTGTTTATTTTATGTACAAGTTTCAAGGGAACATTAATCTCATCCTGCTGAAGAGCCCCACTGAGCAAGAGAAAAAGATGCACGATCGGCCTGAACGAAACATTCCCTGCCAGAGACGGGTTTTTCTTTCTCTCTCAGTTGTGACACAAACTGAAGGCTCACTGGGCAGGAGACGTATAATATAACAGAGCAGTCGCTCATCCTGAAGAGCAGTTCCATTAGAGCAATTGACTTTCGCAGCAGCAATGCCTGTGCCATAACCAGACAGGAGTTCTGCTCTGTCTGGAGACTTCCTTTGCTCACCGTCGGCCCAAGGATATGCTGAAAGTAAAAGTCCTCATCTATTGATTTCTTCAGCAATAAAACATTGATCGTCTGTCACAGGAATAGAAATGAAGCAGGTTTCTACCGTCCTCAGACAGGAGGTTATAAATAATCCATGGTGAAATAGGTTTTGCAGTGCTGCTGTCCAGTTTACAGTGGAAGAATTTGGCTTGTGAAAGACTTTTTAAACTAGCCCTTTCTCCATGTTGTGCCCACAGACAATAAAGTTGAGAAGTAATGTGATATAAGGGCTTCTCACTTTGATGAGATTGGCTCTGAGATGCTGCAAAAATATTGTCCAACTGAACAGCCGCAGCATTAATATTTACTGTAAAGCCTGGGGGCCAGGCTGCTCCTTATTTCATAACTCCAGGCACTTTCTCCCTCATGTATCTCAATCCTTTGCCTGCCCCAGTTGACACGCAATTCAGGTTCGGAGTTACTCACCCTCTTTCTCCTAAGCATGCTTTCTAGAATCACAGAGGTATTAGCATGGAAACAGGCCCTTCAGCCCAACTCATCAATGCCAACCACACTTCCCATTTGTCACATCCCTTAAAAATGTTAAGTGTCAATGAAATGTCATTCATCTGAATCGTAGATATTAAACTTACTCAAGTTGTTCTTATTGGACAATCCCGTCTGTAACTTGTTGGACAATTAAGTCCTTTCATAGAAAACAAGATCAAAACTGTACACAGCATTTCAGCATGGCTTGACTATCTCACCACTACACAGCAAAACTACAGGAATTTCTTTACTCCGGTCCCTTTAATGACAAAATCAAATATTTCTTTTACCGTTCTAAATGCTCTGCTTTTTAACTTCTGTACAAGGCAATCCAAAGCCCATCAGAATGCTAATATTTTAGATTAGATTCCCTGCAGTGTGGAAACAGGCCCTTCGGCCCAACAAGCCCACACTGACCCACTTCCCTCTGACTCATGCATCTAACACTATGGGGCAATTTAGCATGGCCAATTCACCTGACCAGCACATCTTTGGACTGTGTGAGGAAACTGGAGCACCTGGGAGGAAACCCACGCAGACACGGGGAGAATGTGCAAACTCCACACAGACAGTCTAGGAATCGAGACTGGAATCGAACCTGGGACCCTGGTGCAGTGAGGCAGCAGTGCTAACCACTGAGCCACCGTGCCGCCAATTTCTGAGTTATTCATCATTCAAAAATTATCTTTTTTATTTTTCTGCAAAAATCGATAGCTTTACATTTCACTGTACTTATTTTTTCCATCTGCCGTGATGTGGTAATCTCTCTTAACCTATTTAATGTCTCCTTCTGCAGCCTCTTTGCATGCACCTCACCTTTCTTTCTCAGTTACTTTGCCACCTAACTTCATGTTGACACAGAAATGATTTTACCTTCTTGGATCAGCGCTGAAGGAATTGAGAGAGGTGTCTAATATAATCGCCAATTAATATGGTCAATTGATGCATGCATTCTTTTAGGTTGAAGAAGGCAAAGATGGACAGACATTCTGGAAATGGGCTCCACTGCACCACCTATTGACCATAGACCAAAATTGCAATCTAAATGTTGACATAGACAATCCCAATATCAAGTGTGGGCACCGAAGGATGACCAAAAATGTAATAATCAGAAGCTTGGACAATTATGAGGTTTATATTGAAAAAATGTAGATGTGTGGCATACACGAAGATGCATTTAGAGCAGAATTTAAAGGTAAGATATGACAGCTGAACATGGAATGTAGACTTCATGTGGTCAATAGATGCATAGAAAACGGTGGCGGAAGAGCCATTTAATATATTTTAAAAAGAGGGCGATAGATCTGACTATCAAGGAAGTCAAAGAATGAAGGCAGGAATGGAGTCACTGCCCCTGATAGAAGAGAGAAATTATACTTTGCATTGAAAAGCCTGTTTTAGGGCTGAGATTTCCCAGACCCTGAACATTGTGGGCAATAATAAGTCAGTCCAGAATGTTGGGAAAACATAAGTCTGATTTTGCACTGACGGTTTATCCAGTGAGATGAGAATCCCGCACGTGAGTGGCGTCAGGCATATTTTCCTGCATCTCATTATTACCAATTCTTGTCACGTTTATGTGCAGTTTGCTGTTCTCCCATGAGGCAGGTAAAAACTAGGTGAACATTCCCAAAGGTGAACATCAGAGCAGGTACTGACAATTCCAGCTCACCTTGGCTGGCAGTCCCTAACATCTTGGGGCAATCTCCTTGGGTAGCGACTCCTGCATCAGACTCATCACATCATCGGGGGGGCACCTCTGTGACTCACGGAGGATACAGTTGGCCACTTCGATGCTGCACTTCTAGCACACTGACACACTGCATTATAATACTGCTGCCAGGTCGGGTGGCAAACAGGAACAGGGAACCATCTCCTGGATTGTAACAGGGTGCATCCCAGGGTTCACAGCCTTCTCTCTTTGTGCTCACTCACTTGGCACATCTACTCAGATGATCTCAGCAATTCTGCCTTGTCTTTTTGCTCATTACCGCATCATAGAATCATACAATCCCTACAGTATGGAAACAGGCCTTTCAGCCCAACAAGTCCACACTGACCCTCTGAAGAATATCCCACCCAGACTCAAGTTGTCTTTATTGGAAAATCTCATCTGTAGCTTATTAGACAATTAAATCCTTTCAAAGATAACAAGATCAAAACTATACATAGCACTTCAGCACATCTACCCTATTATTCTACATTTCCCCCTGACTAAGCACCATGCCTACACATCCTGAACACTATGGGCAATTTAACATGGCCAATTCTGCCATGTTTGGACTGTGGGAGGAAACCAGAGCAAACCCACGCAGACATGGGGAGAATGTGCAAATTCCACGTAGACAGTTGCCTGAGGCTGGAATCAAACCCAGGTCACTGGTGCTGTGTGGCAGCAGTGCTAATCACTGAGCCACCATGCACATCATTCAGGACTTACAAACTCACAGTATTTCACCTTTCCCTTGCCTCTTAGCAAGGGCAGCACGGTGGCTCAGTGGTTAGCACTGCTGCCTCACAACACCAGGGTCCGAGGTTCGATTCCAGTCTTGGGCAACCGGCTGTGCGGAGTTTGCACATTCTCCCTGTGTCTGTGTGGGTTTCCTCCGGGTGGTCTGATTTCCTCCCACAATCCAAAGGTCAGGTGAATTGGCCATGCTAAATTGTCCATAGTGCTAGGTGCATTAGTCAGAGCGGGGTGGGTTACTCTTCGGGAGGTTCGGTGTGGAGGGCCTGTTTCAATCTAATCATAGACAGAAAGCCAGGCAACTTGCCATGTTTGCTAGCCGTGATCAGTAAAGTGCTTCAATGCCAAACAGGCACCATGTGCCAATGTGAATGTGCTTCAAATGAGACAACCATGTCTCAAAGTCTAAGGGGAGTGGTCCTCAGCTAGGTCCAGGGAGACTGTCATCATTCAGGGTGTACTGGCACAAGAAGTCAAGGGGAGTATCCAATAATAGTCGAGGAGCTTGATCACGGACAGTTGGGTGCTTGTTGCTGTCAGAGCCAGTGGTTCTGCATCAGTCCTGCACATTCAGTGCAACCAGATAAGGGTCAGTTAGGGGGTTGACGGAGTTCAGTCAGGGGCCTGAACACTCAATAGTTTACACTGAAGTGGTAGATGCAGGTACAATTATGAAGGTTGCATGGTAGCTTAGTGGTTAGGGAAAGCACAGCAGCTCAGGCAACATCCGAGGAGCAGGAAAATCGATGTTTCGGGCAAAAGCCCTTCGTCAGGGATTTTGCCCGAAATGTCAATTTTCCTGCTCCTTGGATGCTGCCTGACCTGCTGTGCTTTTCCAGCACGACTCTAATCTCCAGAATCTGCAATACCCACTTCTGCCGAGCTCAGTGGTTAGCACTGCTGCCTCGCAGCATCAGGGACCTAGGTTTGATTCCGGCCTCAGGAGTGTGTGGAGTTTGTACATTTGCCCTGTGTCTATGCGGGTTTCCTCTGAGTGCTCCAGTTTCTTCCCACAGTCCGAACGTGTGCAGGTTAGGGTGGATTGGCCATGGGAAATTGTCACATAATATCCAGGGAGATGCAGGCTAGGTGGGTTAGCTGTAGGAAATGCAGGGTGACAGGGAAAGGGTAGGGGTGTAGGTCTGGAAGGGATGCTCTTCAGAGGGTTGGTGCAGACCCAAAGGGCCGAATGGCTTGCTTCCTCACTGTAGGAATTCTAATTACAATGTTTCAAAGACATTTAGATTAGTACATGAAGAGAAAAGGTTTGGAGGGGTATGGTTCAAGTGCAAGCAGGTGGGACTAGTTTAGTTTGGGATTATGGTCAGCATGGACTGGTGTCTGTTGCCATGCTGGATTCTATGATTGGTGGTTGAAGGTCTGAATGACCTATGCTAGCTCCGATTTTCTATATTCCTGTGCATGTAGAATGTGGATGCCACTGGTAGGACTAGCCTTTGTTGCTCATCCTTAATTAACCTTGAAATGAATGGTTTGTTGGGCCATCTCATAAAATAATTAAGAGTCAGTCACATTGCTTTGGTCTGGAATCACATGGAGGTCAGACCAGGTAAGGATGGCAAGTTTCCTTTGCTAAAGGACATAATGTACCAGATAGGTTTTTCTTTGGTCAACTTACTAAGACTTGCTTTCCCATACAGCTTAATTGAGTTTAGAGCATTAGCCTGGGTATCCACATTACTAGTCTAGTGACATGACTATGTGACGTCTCTCTCTGGATTGCTGGCAATGGAAAATAGCTAGGGCCCTCAGATCAGATTTCTCTTTTTTAGATATACTTTCCATTGTGGGAGGTAAGAATAAGCATCCATCTTTTGGGGTTGGGAAATCAAGTTTGAATTCTAGCAGTAAAACATTTTGAACTCAGGAGAGGAGGTCTTATTCAAATTTATTCCGGGTGTAATGGCTGTGAAACCTCACCAAACCTGGACAATTGTATTCTGACATCCAATTCTTTGTGTATTATCCTTTGTCTGTGTGAGCAACCCCATCAATTAGTGACACGTGAACTCTGCAAATATTGCTTCACACTTGGATAGCTGTGCAGGCACTGGCACACTGTTCCCAGTGAACCCACTCAAATATCAACACGGCTTCAAATGCTTGCACAAATAATTGCAAATGTCGACACACTCCATTGCATACCTTTCCAATGCTGACTCACTCCTTGAGAGATCCTGTTGAGGATGGAGGCAGTTCTGGAGACTCTCACATAATTTGTAAAAGGCATCAAGGGAAAGTTTACCATGCACATTAGAATCATAGAATCCCTCCAGTGTGGAAGCAGGCCATTCGGCCCATCAACTGACCCTCCAATGAGCAGCCCATCCAGACCCATCCCCTAGCCTATCCCTGTAACCCTGCATTTCCCCATTTCTAACCCACCTAGCCTGCACATCCCTGGACACTATGGGCAATTTAACATGGCTTGTACACCTAACCTGCACATCTAGATAAGAAATTTTAAGTGTTATTCTTCTTAAGTGTAATTTACAGTTACAAACAATCCTTTAGTCATCTCGGCAAAGAAAACAGGGTTACCATGATTATTCAGGGAGAAAATGAGGACTGCAGATGCTGGAGATCAGAGCTGAAAATGTGTTACTGGAAAAGCGCAGCAGGTCAGGCAGCATCCAAGGAGCAGGAGAATCGACGTTTCGGGCATAGGGAAATGAGGAAACTGGAGAAATCCTCATCTCCCCTCCCCCCCCACCTTGTCTCAGTCCCAACCCTCGAACTCAGCACCACCTTCCTAACCTGCAATCTTCTTCCTGACCTCTCCACCCCCACCCCCACTCCGCCTATCACCTTTACCTTAACCTCATTCCAACTATCGCATTTCCAACGCCCCTCCCCCAAATCCCTCCTCTCTACCTTTTATCTTAGCCTGCTTGGCACACTTTCCTCATTCCTGAAGTAGGGCTCATGCCCGAAACATCGATTCTCCTGCTCCTTGGATGCTGCCTGACCTACCATGATTATTCACTCTTTTTATTAATGTACAACTATAAGCATGCAACAAACCCTGGTTAAGCATGAATGTGCAGCTCTAGCTCAGCTGGTGGCTTGTTTGCTTCTGCGTTTGGAAGGTTGGAGGTCAAATTCCTCTCCAGAGGCTTGAGTGCAAGATCTTGGCTGATGTTTAAGTGCAGTGGGAACTTCATTGTCAGCGATGCCATCTTTTGGATAGAGTGTCAAACCTGAAATGCGGCTGCCCTTTCATGTGGACATAAAAAACAGAACCAAACCCCTCAGCATTATTTTGAAGAGGAGCAGTTGAGATCTTTCCGGTGCCCAGGCCAATCAAGCAGAATCACTTTGGAAAACAATAGTCATTACCTTATTGCTGTAGTGGGACTTTGCCATGTGTAATATGGTGCCATGTTTCTTGTGTCACAATAAAGATAAAATTGCCATTGTCTTACCAGACCATAGGGCTGCACTCCCATTAGAAAGGGAAGACCGGTGGTGGGTTAACCTGAGGCGAGGGGAGAGCGTCCTTTTTGGTAACCTGAGCAGGAATTGAACCCATGCTGTTGGCCAACCAGCCAAATGAACTGTTAAAACAATTTAATACTTTTCACTGGCTGTACAGTGTGTGCAGGACATCCTGAGGTTGCAGTATAAACACAAGCCTTCCTTCCTATGTAGTCCATAGAAACATTGAGATATCTGCTGGCAACAAGGAGTACTGTCAGTCCCAGACCCTCTAGGATACAGGATCCCAACAGCTGATATATCCCAGATTCTCATCTTGTGGTGTAGGCCATAGATCTCCCTTAGAACTTAAGTTGTTTGAAGAAACCATTACTTTTGAACCTGTTCTTTAATGCATGATGATGGATTGCAATCACTAAGAACTCCTTAATTACAAGGTGGCTAAAAGTGCTGTCTGATAATGCCAAATTAAAGTGGCTTCTGTAGTAATTCAATCTTCATTGAAAATGCCATTGAACAAGGATATATTATTCCTTTCTTTGACTGACTGACCCCAAATCATCTCTTCAGACTTTTATCAAAGATTTATTTTTCTTCATGCATCTTTTTAATCTAGCTTCTGCCCCACATTTCCTGAAAAATGAATATAAACTGCAATATTTTTAATAAGTTTCTCTTTTTTTCTAGAGTAGTAGGAAATAGAATTTGAAGGAAATAATTCTTTGCTGGATGGCTAGACCTTGTTACATTATAAATATTAGATTAGGAGTTACAAATACCTTCTGCCACAATAAATATTCATAGGAAATAAGCCGATAAGCTTGGTTAAAGAGACATGAAGTTGTAATTTTTTGCATCTTGTGCTCATCAGGACTGAAATGTAAGTAAACCAAATTCAGAAAGGGAACAACAATTTTGTGGGATATTTTCTTAAAAGGTTTTGAGGGGAGTGGGGTGTCTGGTCTGGTCCATAACAATATGTGGCCGATGTCTTTTTCTGCACTCTTCAGGACTGAAATTCAAAAATTCAAATTCAGAAAGGGAACAACAATTTTTACAAGACGAGAAGAGAGACTATTGGTAGGACTAAGTTTGCAATGGAGATGCTCCCTCTTCCTATGCTGTACAAATTGTTATTCCCTTTCTGAGTTTGATTTTCTTGCATTTCAGTCCTGAAGATTACAGAAAACAGCGTTGACTTCATATTGTTATGGACCAGGCAAGACTCCCCTCAAATCATTTCAAGAAAATGCCCCACACCCTAACTTTGCTAGTTGTTTTAAGCAGGTGCAACGTGGATATTGTGGAAGGGATGCAGTTGAACAAACCACGTGAGTTCTAAACAGACCAAAATTTATTTACAAGATTACCAAATGAAACACAAACAAAAGAGAACAGATACTGAATGACTTTGCCTATTCGAAAACCCAGCAGATCATCCCAAACTTAATTCTGCTGTTTCAAATACTTGCAACAATCCCCATAAGCACCCCTTGACACAAAAGGTAAAATCAAACACAGGGTCTTACAGGAGAGATGTCAGAGAGAGGGAGGATCAGCATGGACCTGTTTCTTTGTGTCCAACAGCTTCACCATTGCCTGACTGCTTTCAGTGAACAGCCAGACTGGTAAAAGCCAAGTTGGACCAGAGAAGAGCTGAACTGGAAGAACTGACCACTCTTCTTTCATTGTACAAGCGTTTTTATAAACTTGAACATGGTGGAGCTGATGTTGGGCTGGGGTGGACAAAGTTAAAAATCACGCAACACCAGCGATAAATTCTGTGCCTTATGATCCTGTTCCATAGCTAACTGATGAAGGAGAGCACTCCAAAAGCTAGTTCTTCCAAATAAACCTGTTGCAGTATAACCTGGTATGGTGTGATTTTTAACTTTAAACTTGAAGGCCTTTTGCCTGAGGCAGTATCTATTAGTAATAATCAAACAGGTTCTAAAACCATTCAAACTTAGACTTTTCAGAGTCAGTGTCTTTTAGGACCTCCTGAATAAAAACCAAGGACAACATAACCTTGTTCTTCACAACAAATCCCTTTTTAGGAATTATTTACTTGAGTGCATTATTAGGTGGTGCATCACACAATGCAGCATCAAAGTTAGGAAGATATATAAACATTATGGGGAATTGGAGACTGCATTAAAAGCTGAACACCCTTCCAACTATTTAATTAAACTTGCCAATTCTTGTAAGTTAACCATATGATTATGACTTACTCCCTTTTGTTCTACAGAGCTCTCTATTTGTTGAGTCTGAGGTCAACAACATCTTACTTACTGACTTATAATGGAAATTCTCTTTCACATTGCACAGGATAGAAATTAAATAAAAAATCATCCCTTTTTGTACGGTCTGAAGTTTTCCTCTCTCTATATCATCCTATTCCCTCTTCTCCTGAAGATGTTGATTCCATCATTTGGGAACGAGTGCCTTAATCATGTGCAAGCCTTGAGTGAACCAGTACATCATAGAGGATACCATGATTAAGTCTATTCTTGGGCTTCCACAAGCATTGGGAGAAAGTGAGGACTGCAGATGCTGGAGCTCAGAGTCGAGGGTGTGGTGCTGGAAAAGCACAGTAGGTCAGGCAGCATCTGACGTGCAGGAGAATCGATGTTTTGGACATAAGAACTTCATCAGGAAATGGCGTTCATTCCTGATGAAGGGCTTATGCCTGAAATGTCAATTCTCCTGCCCCTCAGATGCTGCCTGACCTGCTGTGCTTTTCCAGCACTACACACTTGCATAAGCACTCTCAGTTCCACAGGCCTAACTGTCCCGAGCTGTAGCCCCCTGCCTGATATTCCTTCCCATGCCTTGGGGTATTATCGCTACAAACTTGGAATAGAACCTTCCTTTTCTGTGTTGTCAGTTGGACAGAAACCTCCCAGCTAAGTGGATACAGTGCATGTGGATTAGATAATGCTCCTTAAATTGACAGTGTGTTCTGAAACAGGGATCTCCCTGGCCACTTCCAGCTTTCTCTGGGAAGATCCTAAGTCCAGTGGGGAAGCCTTGTGTGTCTATCATGAAAGAAACTGAGCAATTCTTTAAAAAATATTCAGAGTTTTTTTCCCGAAAAAACTTCTCAGAAATTGTTGAAGAAGTTCAGCAGGTCTGGCAGCATCCATGGAGAAAAAGCATAGTTAATGGTTCGAATCCAGTCACCTTTCTTTCAGAACAGATTATGGAAAAAGGTCACTGAACTCAAAATGTTAACTCTGTTTCTCACTCCACCGTTGGTGCCACGTCTGCTGAGTTTCTCCAGCAATTTCTGTTTTTGTTTGGGGATCTGCAGTTCTTTTTGTTTTTTGTAAGAGTTTTTCTCATCCTGGATTCCTTTTCTTCTCAAAAGCATTCAGTGTTCTACATTGTTTCGGCTCCTTCGAGGGTCAGAGAGTACAAAGTGGGAGGAACCTTCTCAGTCAAGCTGACAGGTTGGGAAGACTTTTATCAGTTACAATGAAGAGCTCGAGTCATGGCCAGGTGGGAGTTTAATGTTCAAAGTACTTCTTCCTGATTAGATTCCCTACAGTGTGGAAACAGGCCCTTTGGCCTAACAAGCCCACACCAACCCTCCGAAGAGCAACCCACCCAGACCCATTCCCCTATATTTTTCCCCTTCACCTAACACTACGGGCAATTTAGCATGGCCAATTCACCTGACCTGCACATCTTTGGACTGTGGGAGGAAACCGGAGCACCTGGAGGAAACCCATGCAGACACAGGGAAAATGTGCAAACTCCACCCAGACAGTTGCCTGAGGCGGGAATTGAACCCAGGTCTCTGGCACTGTGAGGCAGCAGTGTTAACCACTGTGCCACCGTGCCACCCAGAATATCCTCATTGGACCACAGGTCTCTCACAACATCTTGGTAGGTGTTGTGTGTCTGGAGCATCACTCACCTGCAGGGAGAAAAAGTGAGGACTGCAGATGGTGGAGAGTCAGAGTTGAAAAGTGTGGTGCATTTCTGATGAAGGCCTTATGCCCACTATGTAGACTCTCCTTCTCCTCAGATGCTGCCTGAACTGCTGTGCTTTTCCAGCGCTACACATTTTGACTATCACTCACCTACAGTCAAGCTTCCCTTGGGCCGGAGCAGTTTTTGCAGCTCCACCTCCTAGCTCTCTTAGGGTACTAGAGCAGAAGCCACATCATTACCAACTCCTACAGCAGTAGCCGGAGCAACATGTGGCCACTTTTCTCACGCGTTCCCTTCCACCAGGCTAAGGGGATGGACACCAATGTCCAGTTGGAGGTGACAAGAACACAGGGTAAAAAGGGAGATGATCAACTCACAGACAAAAACAAAAATTGCTGGAAAAGCTCTGCAAGTCTGGCAGCATCTGCGGAGAGAACTCAGAGTTATCGTTTCAGGTTGAGCAAGCCTTCCACTGAATTGAAGATTAAGTCCCTTGACTTATCTGAGCGTCAGTGCCGCAGGTGGTAGTTTGGCTTAGCATGACCTGCTGATACTTTCAGACTCCTGCTTCATGATCTCCTTCTCCACGTACCCAGGCCGGCTCACATTGCCAACGCTGGCAAGCTACCTAGGGGAATCTGTCACTCCCTGTACCCATGTCTCCAGCTCTCACCATATTGTGATCTCTTTCCTCCAGACAGAATGGAAAGCAGGGAGATGTGAACGGTCGCAAAGCGTTCCATGAAGAGGAGGTGCAGGAAGTATTTGTGAATGATGTGCACGAAGCTTTGGGGTGGATGGGCTGAGAGTGAATGCCTTGAAACAATTTGGTTATAAAACACATGATGTTATCCACTTCAAGCAATTGTATTTGACCCTTTTATGGGAATTCAGAGTCACTAATAAGGCCAGAAATTACACCCTCACCCTGAATTGCATTTCTGGTGTAGATACAGCTGTAATGCTAGTGGGAGTTCAAAGATTTTGATCCAGAGTCAATGAAGGAAGGGTGGTGTAGTTCCAAGAGATGATGCCATGTGATGTGGAAGCTGGTGGTGAGTTGAAGTCACAGGTTTGGAAGGTGCTGACCAAGAGGACTGGAGAAATAGGAGGTGTCTTATAGATGGCGCATGCTGGTGCACTGTACTTCATGTGGAAGGAGTGAACATTTATAATGGTGGATGGGCTTCCAATCAAATAGGATGGTTTGAGCTTCATGGTATTAAGCTTCTTGAGTGTTATTGGATCTGCACTCATCCAGGCAAGTGAGCCTAATGATAGATGGAAGGACATTGACGAGGCTGCTAAAGATAGTTGTATAAGACACTACCATGATGATCTACTGCAGTGATATCTGGGGATTGAAAGATTGGCTTCCAACAACCCTAACCATCTTCCTTTGTGTCAGGCATGACTCCATCCAGTTTCTCCTGCTTCCCAGTGACTTCAGTTGGATTAGAATTTCAAATACTGCATTGCTCACACTTCACCTCCGGAATTGAGCGTTTGGAACAAGACCGTAACAAGGTCAGGGGCTCGGTGCAGAACACTAACAGAGCCAGAGAGCAGCTTGTTATGGTTTAACTGCTGCTTGATCCCATATCAATGACACCTTCCATTAATGTTCCTACAATTACAAGCAGAATAATAGGCAGTAAGTGAATTCTGCCTTTTGTGTGCATGACAGAGCTGGGTAATGTTTCACATTGTCGGGTGGAAGCCAGTGTTGTAATTGTGATGGAGCTACTTGGCTAGGGGGGCAACTAACTCAAAAGAACAAGTCTTTGGTACAACTGACATATTATTGACATCCTTTGCAATATGCAATGCCTTCAACTGTGTCTTGAAGCACATGAAAGACTGATGTTGAGGAGGGCGAGATGGATCATCTTCTACCTAGAAATGATTACAACACTTCCCCTCTCTTTCTTTCTTTTGTATTCATGTGACGGGCTCCCATCCTTGGGGATGGGGATATTTGTAAGGTCCCCTCCTCCGGTTCATTGTTTAAATGTCCGCCATTATTCGTGGCTGGCAGGACTGCAGAGATAAGATCTGATTTGTTAGTTTTCCAGCTCTACATGCAGTCATCAAGTAGCCAATGCAATTATCTCCATAGATATTCACAACTTGACTCATTCTTTGGGGTAGTGAACAATAGGTAATTATAAAACTAATGGATTGCATAAGTTCACTCACAAAAAACTTTATTTAACTGAACAGAATATCATTTTTCTAATAACTATATTTTGGATAATCCGCTATGAACAGATATCAGAGGAAAATACTATTTATTTTCTGCTCTTGCTGATTGGGTAGTTTTTGGAACTATTTATGTTTGGACAGTAATTATATTTTGCATCTTTTAAAAATCAGAATGGCTGTAAGACTCAGTCAGGCAGGTCTGCTAAGCATTAATGCTACATATGGGAAAAAGATTGTCCACTTTTCTATTGACAACTTTCACACATAAACTCATTATTTAGATTTTGCTGTTTTATCAGAACACAGCCCTTACAGTCAAGTATTTAGAGTCATATAGATGTACAGCATGGAAACAGACCCTTCGGTCCAACCTGTCCACACCGACCAGATATCCCAACCCAGTCTAGTTCCACCTGCCAGCACTGGGACCATATCCCTCCAAACCCTTCCTATTCATATATCCATCCAAATGCCATTTAAATGTTTAATTGTACCAGCCTCCACCACATCCTCTGGCAGCTCATTCCATACACATACCACCCTCTGCGTGAAAAAGTTGCCCCTTAAGTCTCTTTTATATCTTTCCCCTCTCACCCTAAATCTATGCCCTCCAGTTCTGGACTCCCCAAAGACATTGGGCTCCTTCTTCAAAGACCGCAATTTCCCCTCAGACGTGGTTGACGATGCTCTCCACCGCATCTCCTCCACTTCCCGCTCCTCCGCCCTTGAACCTTGCCCCTCCAATCGCCACCAGGACAGAACCCCACTGGTCCTCACCTACCACCCCACTAACCTCCAGATACATCGTATCATCCTTTGTCATTTCCGCCACCTCCAAACAGACCCCACCACCAAGGATATATTTCCCTCCCCACCCCTATCAGCGTTCCAGAAAGACCACTCCCTCCACGACTCCCTTGTCAGATCCACACCCCCCA
>NC_057747.1:10587228-10592278 GCF_004010195.1 Chiloscyllium plagiosum | reverse complement strand
GGTGTGCCAAGCAGGCTAAGATAAAAGGTAGGGAGGAGGGACTCTAATGAAACCTCCTTCCACCTATCGCATTCCCAACGCCCCTCCCCCCAAGTCCCTCCTCCCTACCTTTTATCTTAGCCTGCTTGGCACACCTTCCTCATTCCTGAAGAAGTGCTTAACCCCGAAACGTCGATTCTCCTGCTCCTTGGATGCTGCCTGACCTGCTGCGCTTTTCCAGCAACACATTTTTCAGCTCTGATCTCCAGCATTTGCAGTCCTCACTTTCTCCTAACCCACATTTCAGACAAATACACAGCGTCTCAAAGCACAGGTTTAATGATATTGGAAGAAAGGCAGAACCCGGAATTTCACCGCAGGATTAACCTCTGCCCTACTCAAAGACAGATGCCTATTTGGCAGTAGACTGGTCAAAACTCAGAACAAGAGGTTTGCCAGCAGGAATGCACTTAAATAGGGAGAAAAACAGGTAAAGAAAGAATGCTTATTTTATTTTAGGCACTGATCGCCTATTTGAATGATGTTATGATACAGTGGTACTGTCCCTCTTCTGGGCTGGAAGCTCCATGTTTTCTGCCAAATTTCCTCAGCTTCCCGAGGAAGAAGAGACGTTGTTGGGCCTTTGTAACCAGTGTGTCCACATGAAGAGTCCAGTAAAGCTTGTTGTGGATGACCACACCCAGGAGTTTGAAACTCTCCACTCATTCCACCTCTGCGCTGTTAATGTGTAGAGGGGCATGAGTAACAACCTGCCGAAAGTCAATAATGAATTCTTTGGTTTTGCCAACATTGAGAGCTAGGTTGTTCTCAGTGCACCATTTTTCCAGGTCTTCCACCTCCCATCTGTAGTCTGTTTTGTCGCCATCTGAGATTCGACCGACTATGGTGGTGTCATCAGTGAACTTGTAAATGGCATTAGTCTGGTAGTTGGTGACATAAACAAGGTGGTTAGCCACCAGCTGAGTGGCATACCCTGCGCATGACCATGTGTACAGTGTGTGTATGTGCTTGAACATGCATGTGCTTATGTGCATGCATGTTCATATGTATTCACACGAGTTCACATGTGCATGTGATTACATGTGTGCATGATGGCACATATCTGTGTACATGTGTGCATGTGCTTCTATGTGAATGTGCTTATGCATGTGTCTGCTCCACTTTGTTCGTGTGCGTGTCCTCGTGTGCGTGTCTAAGTGGGCCCCTGGTCTTGTTAGGACCTTCTCTGTTTTCCCAGTATTGCTGGCTGCATTTGGAACTCTTCTCTCTTCATAGCTCCATCTTCCTACCATGCAGTTTCAAGCTCAGGACATTGTTTCACCTCACGACTGGTTACAGTTTAACATGAGAATTAGCATAAAATATCTTTGTAAGAAACAAAGAAAGGCCTCACATTACAGAATGACAAATATGCAAAATAGTAGCTTTTGTATGTATAAAACAAAATAATCAGCTTTTGGGATTTTCGCGTGTTCTGCTCAGTATCGAGTAAGAAGCTTCAGTGTTCCCAATAACTAAATGATGCATATAAAATTACTTTGAATAATGTCTCATCTGCAAAATATACCTAACCTACATATGCGGCTATAAATGATTGTATTTGTGTTTTCTAACACTTGAACATGGGACTTCAAGAGAGGTATACAAAAACATTCTGCAATGAATCATTTCTATTGTTCAGGAAGTATGATGAAAGGTGTATCGTATATTATATTTGGGATTAGATGTCAAAGTAGAACCAGATGGATGTGAGTTAGCTCTGTGAAGACTTTCGTAAAAAATAAAACAGGTCAGAAAGTATTTTAAAACAATGACCTAAGTGCATCAATTCTAAGAAGGCTTGTGATTGCAGGGCCTTTAAGGTGTTAATAGATGGAATATTTATGCTGTTGAGTTTACAATAGACCTGAAAGCCATTAGTTTTAGCTTTTGGATGGCATTCAGAAGAATCAGGAATTCAGTTTGGAAGAAAGGAAATTTCTTCCAGTGGGAAAATCATGCTTTTAATTCAGGGGAACCAGTCATTGTACCCAAACATTTTTGTCTGTGAACCTTTTCAACCAGGACTCTCGATAGAAATCCGAAAGCTGTTGAAAATGATGACGTTCAGGCCTTGAATTAATCAGAATTTTGTGAAGCTCATGCCAATCGACTCAAAGGAATTATAAAACTGTCTCTGCAATCCATAGGAGAGAAATTAGGAGGAGTGAGTTAAATTAAAACTTAGAGTTTAGGTGGAGTGAAAATTAACTGGAATTGTGTTTCTACAAAAGGATAATGTTGGGAAGCATATTTGAATGTTGCTTTTCTGTTAACATTAAGATTTTCCTAACTGTCTTGCATGCACATATACAGGTACACTCTTTTTTTTTCTTTTTTTGCACTCAACTTATGTTCTGATGTTAAAGAACACCTGCAGCCTCGTGTGAATCTGTTTCAGTGATTAACCACCATATCAATCAAACTAAAACATTTTTAAAAATCTATCAAGCCAGATTTCATTCTGAAATATGACTTGTCCAGTAGTATTACCATCAACTGGATCATAAAAGAGGAAGGTGTCAGTGAGTGAGATGCTCAAATTTCTACAGTCAGCTAGAGTCATACGGCATGGAAACAGATCCTTCAGTCCAACTTGTCCATTCCAACCAAGTTTCCCAAACTAAATGTGTTGCATTTCCCTGTGTTTGGCCCATATCCCTCTAAATCTTTCCTAATTACATACCAGTGCAAATGTATTTTACATGTTGTAACCGCATTTATAACTTCCACGAGGCAGTTCATTCCATACACGAATCACCCTTTCTGTGAAAAGGTTGCTCCTCAGGTCCCTTTTAAATCTTTCTCTTCTCATCTTAAAAGTATGACCTCTAGTTTTGAACTCCCCTATCCTGGGGAAAACACCTTTGCGACTCACCTTATCTATGCCCCTCATCATTTTGTAAACTGAGAAAGATTATATTCCAGATGTGGTTAGGTATCTCCGGATCAAAGCTGAGACCAATGGGAAGGGATTAGGCTTCATTTAACTTGCTGAATTCTCTCGTGGGTTATCATAACTGCATCACTGAATTCTTACTGCAGCATCTGACAATGTCTTAAAATATTAATTTTTAAAACCCAATGCTCTGCACCACAGCTTTCCATTAAGTATTAATGTAATTGTTTTTTTTTGGACACAGACTTGCCAAGTTGTATAATCTTGGCTGAATGAGTTACTCAGTTGTGGCCTCTCATTTCTCAAGCAGCTGATTAGGGATTTAAATTGCGCTTCAACACATAGCTGAGGCTGGCAATTCAGGGAAGTGTCACATTACTTCAGGCACAGTCTCTCAGGTGAAATGGGATGGGTGATAGCAAGAAACACTGAAAACAAAAGGTAGTGGGAATTTCAATCTGTTTCCCTCAAAGGCTGAGGGTTTGTCAAGTGAAAATGTCACACCTGTACATTTCTGTCTCAAACAATGCATAAAACATTGCGTTATCTAATCATTTTTCTCATTGCTATTTGTTCTGCAAAATTGGCTGTCACATTTCCTACACTAGAACAACACTTTAAAAGTATTGCACTGACAGTACAACAAGTCGAGAGGTCCTTTGGGCAATGAAATTTATTCTCTTCATGCACGTATTCTTTTCCCCTCTATTTCTTCAAAAGTAAAAATGAGAGGGACACAAGCCATTTATGGAGAGATAATGGATAGGTTAACTAAGTGGACAGAAAATTAGCAATAGGAATATAATGTTGGAAAATTTGCATGTGTTCTATTTGGGAGTGAGAACAAGTGAACGGAATCTTATTTAAATGGAGAAAAATTGCTGAAAGCTGCAACACAAAAGGGACTGGGATGTACTTGTGCACAGAAAGCTGACAGACAGGTGCAGCAGGTAATCAGGAAGGCAAATGGTCCTTATTTCAAGGTGGTTGGAGTACAAGAGTAGGAAAGTCTTACTGCAACTGAACAAGATTCTAGTGAGGCCACATAGAGTCATAGAGATGTACAGCATGGAAACAGACCCTTCGGTCCAACCTGTCCATGCTGACCAGATATCCCAACCCAATCTAGTCCCACATGCCAGTACCTGGCCTATATCCCTCCAAACCCTTCCTATTCATATGTCCACCCAAATGCCTTTTAAATGTTGCAATTGTACCAGCCTCCACCACTTGCTCTGGCAGCTCATTCCATACCCGTACCACCCTCTACATGAAAAAGTTGCCCTTTTGGTCTCTTTTATATTTTTCCCCTCTCACCCTAAACCTAGGCCCTCTAGTTCTGGACTCCCCGACCCCAGGAAAAAGACTTTGCCTATTTCCCCTATCCATGCCCCTCATAATTTTGTAAACCTCTATAAAGTCACCCCTGAACCTCTGATGCTCCAGGGAAAACAGCCCCAGCCTATTCAGCCTCTCCCTATAGCTCAAATCCTCCAACTTTGGCAACATTCTTGTAAATCTTTTCTGAACCCTTTCAAGTTTCACAACATCTTTCCGATAGGAAGGAGACCAGAATTGCACGCAATATTCCAACAGTGGCCTAACCAATGCCCTGCACAACTGCAACATGACCTTCCAATTCCTGTGTCAATACTCTGACCAACAAAAGAAAGGAAAGCATACCAAACGCCTTCTTCACTAACCTGTCTACCTGTGACTCCACTTTCAAGGAGCTATGAACCTGCACTTCAAGGTCCCTTTGTTCAGCAACACTCCCTAGGACCTTACCATTAAGTGTATAAGTCCTGCTAAGATTTGCTTTCCAAGGGGATCCAAGATGGCGGCGACCCAGTAAGACTGAGTCTATAGTGCTCCTCCCAAGACTTGGGCACAGTGGGTCACCTACCCCCTACCAAGCTCACCAAATCATTTATAAATCATTTTTAACAGTTTAGTAACTCAATTAGTTGTGCAATATTATATTTAAGCAACTTTATCCTAAGTTAAAATGACTAAAGGGAAGGGAGCCCGCAGCTCTCAGCAAGCAGGAACCCCTCCCCCACACTCTCCAGCTGCAGCAGAGGCGTCCACAGCCGCCCCGGGGGACTTACC
>NC_057747.1:10576883-10582044 GCF_004010195.1 Chiloscyllium plagiosum | reverse complement strand
TTTGAGCCAGTTCTGTATCCAAATGGCTAGTTCTCCCTGTATTCCATGAGATCTAACCTTGCTAACCAGTCTCCCATGGGGAACCTTGTCGAACGCCTTACTGAAGTCCATATAGATCACATCTACCACTCTGCCCTCATCAATCTTCTTTGTTACTTCTTCAAAAAACTCAATCAATCTGGAGTACTGGAAACAGTTTTGGTCCCCTTATTTGATGAAAGATAGCTCATTGGAGGCAGTTCAGAGCAGTTTATGAAGATGATCCCTAGTTTGGAGGGATTGTCTAATGAGCAAAGGCTAAACAGGTTGAGAATTTACTCATTGGAATTTAGGATGATGAGGTGATCCCACTGAAACATATAGTATTCTTAAGGGGCTTGACAAGGTAAATTCTGGGAGGATGTTTACCTCATGGGAGCGTCTCGGGCCAAAGGGCACAGTCTCAGAATAAAGCATGCCAATTGAAGGTGCCATTTTCTTCCTTCAAAGGATTGTAACTTCTTGCCACGGAGAACTGTTGGGCCAAAGTCTTTGAGTGTATTTAGGGCTGAGATAGATATTTAGATTCTTGATGAGCAAGTGATTCAAGGGTTATGGGGAAAGGGCAGGAAAGTGGACATAGGGAATACCTGATCAGCAATGACCCTATTTAATGGCGGAGCAGGGTCAAGAGGCCAAATGGCCTACTCTTGTTCCTATTTTTTACAGTCTTATTTGTCAAACCAACTCACATGTTACTCTGGAAAACTGAGAGAACGAGCTGCATTAATTAATAAGCTAGTTTATTGTCAAACTCCATTGCAAGGTAGATTTTGCAATGTTTTTCAGAGAAACTCAAATTGCATTACTGATTAAATTCTCAAGCATTCATAACAGAACAGCAATTGAGACATACAGTATTTGAAAAGTGGATTTTTCCTCAGTTTAAAAAAAAATCAAGTTCACATTCCCCAATGCTTTTACATTCATTATTATCTATCTTTTGAGATTTTAACAAGAATGTCATAGAGTCATACAGCACAGAAACAGAACCTTTGGCCCAACTAGTCCATGCCGACCATTATCCCAAACTAAACTAGTCCCCCATGTCTGCACTTGGTCCAAATCCTTCCAAACCTTTCCTATTCATGTATTTATCCAAATGTCTTTTAAACATTGTAATTGTACCCACAACCAGCACTTCCTCAGAAAGTTCATTTCATACAAGAACCACCCTCTGCATAAAACAGTTGCCTCTCATGTGCTTTTTAAATCTTTCTCACCTTAAACATATGCCCCCTAATCTTAAAATTCCCCACCCTATAGAAAAGGACACTTGCCATTCATCTTATCCATGCCCCTCATGATTTTATAAACCTCTGTAAGGTCACCCCTCAACCTACCACACTCCAGTGAGAAAAGTCCCAATCAATTCAGCCTCTGATGATCAAATTGTGGACCAAATATTAAAAAATACACCATGTTGGATTTTCTTTTTGTGAATGGCTGTGTCTCAGGATGAGTTTTGGTATTGATTAAATTCTGTACAATCCTTACATTGGGCTTTACAGCTGTAATTTTCTGTTGTCCTGCCAGCCCGGTCGAAAAGCATGGTGATGGGAGAGCACAGTCGAGTCTCCAGCAGACCATCCTCACCCAGTCTACAGGATAAAGCATTAAAATCGGGATGGTTAAAGAAACAGAGAAGCATCATGAAGAACTGGCAGCAGCGATGGTTCGTTCTCAGGGGAGAACAGCTCTACTATTACAAAGATGAGGAAGAGAATAAACCCCAGGTAATGCATAAAGGTGTCATATTTTCATGAAGCTTCCTGACTGCCTTAAAATAACAATGTACTTGTCTTGACCTTGTAAGAGATACACTGAAATTAAATCCAGTTTACCATATGGTATTATACAGCTGACTTAAGGGCAGTACGGTGGCTCAGCCATTAGCACTGCTGCCTTATAGCACCAGGAACCCAGGTTCGATTCCAGTCTTGGGCAACTATCTGTGTGGAGTTTGCATATTCTCCCCACGTCTGCCCAGGCTTCCTCCGGGTAGAATAGAATACTTTCATAGAATCCCTACAGTGTGGAAACAGACCCTTTGGCCCTACAAGCCCACACTGACCCTCCGAAGAGAATCCCACCCAAACCCATTCTTTTACGTTTACCCCTAACCTACACATCTCTGAACACCATGGGCAATTTAGAATGGCCAATTCACCTAACCTGTGGGAGGAAACTGGGGCACCTGGAGGAAACCCATGCATACACAGGGAGAATGTGCAAACTCCACACAGAGGGTGCTCTGGTTTTCTCCCACAATCCAAATATGTGCAGGTTAGGTGAATTGGCCACCCTATATTTCCCATAGTGTTAGGTACATTAGTTAGGGGTAATTGTAGAGTAATAGATTAGGGGAATGGGTCACTCTTCAGAGGGTTGTTGTGGACCTGTTGGGCTGAAGGGCCTGTTTCCACACTGTAGAGTTTCTATGACTTCACAGAATGGATGTGATCATAACCAAGGCTATTTGGCCCATCATGTTAGCACTGACTCTCTGAAACTGCCTTATGACTTAGGGCCATTCTCATGTCTCCATTCTGAGGATGGGTCCCCCCACCAGTAATGTTAACTTTGATTTCTCTCCACAGATGCTGCCAGACATGCTGACCTTTCCCAGCAATTACTGTTTTCATTTCTGATTTACAGCGTCTGCAGTTCATTTGGTTCTCATTTCTCCGTATCTGTCTAACCAGCTCCTATTCAAATAATCATCTCATTGCCTCGGAATGCCTCGACTGAACCTGTGTCCAGTGCATTCCCGACCCTAACTGCGTGCTGTGAGAAAGGCTTTCTCATTTCACATTATCTTTGTTTCTAAATAACTTGCATGAGCATTAGAAGATTTTACACAGCTCAGTCTTTCTGATAGAACTGGATTATAGAAAAGCTGTATCAGTCATTTTTCAGGGAGTGTAAAAAGCGGTGTTGTTTTGATCTGCATGGAAAGCTGGTGTATAACAGTAAGAGTTTGGACAATTAATTTCCACCTAGAGTCTTGTTTTGACCTTCAAATTAGCAATTAACTAAAAATGTCTCTCTGACATAAGTTGTTCCAGCCTTAAAAGAGATGCATAAACAAGGCCCCCACTAACAGCTGCAGCTTGTTAATAATGTACCTTAATTAAACAGCTTTGCAAAATCTTGAATCAGCTGTTTCAGTCTGTACTGTGAGCTGGTGAATGTGTTTCTTTTTCAAAGGATTAAATTCTCTCTCAAAGTTAGTCTTTTTATTTATTTTAGTGAATTAACTTTTAATCTAGCTTTAAAATTTAGAAATTAATGGTAAAATTGCAAAGGGTCAATAGTGATTCACGAAGAGGAGAGATTGAGTTTGTCAAACTTGTTGGGGTTTGTGAGCATGTTACTCATCGTGTAAACATTGGAGAATCAGTAGATATTGTACATAAGTCCAGTTTACCTTCACTGCACAATACAGCTGATTTCACAGAGTTGCTGTGATCCTTAAGGCAGCTATTTGGTTCATTTTGTCTGCACTGATTCTTCAGAATCTGCCTTATGATTTAGGACTGTCCTCATTTCTCCATAACCATGCAACTAGCTTCTATTGAAAAAGAAATCCCATGACTTCTGTGTCAAAGCAAATTTAAAACTCAATTAAACTGTTTTGGATACAGATATTACACTACAGTATCTGTGGTACCCACCAATCTCAGCAGGTAAGGACATAATCTCAGAAGAGAGACAGGCAGTCAGAAATAACAACTGCCTCTTGATATATATCACTGCTAATGCTTCCCCATTTGGTATTGACTCCACTGAATCATATTTGATTAGCACATCAATTGCAATAGTATTGGTGCTAGTGACTCCATACCCATGTCCTCCCCACTTCTGCCTTGCCTCTCACTCCAGCTGCCTGACATTGGGACTGGGATACATTCCCAGCAATGGTCACTGTTCCCTGTGATGCTACTGGGATTGGGGAGCTGTCAGCCATTTGATTGGCATACACCTTGCAAAGGTAGACCCAAAAGTCTTGCCTCAAGACAACTAATGCCCTTCACATATTAAGTGAGTCACGGGCAATAGAACAGGCTTGCTGCTGTTTTTTAAACCCCCAACCCCTCCCCCAATGCCTCATTAAATCTGGTCCATAGTTGCAGAATTATACTACTAGATCTGGACTGAAGTGGCATCCAATAAGGAACGAATGCTTCCAGTCAATGCTATCTCCATTTCAATGGTTATAACTTTATAGACTAACATATATATTACAACAGGATTGATCAACTAGACAATTAACAGATGTGAAGAAGCAGATGAGTGATATACTGTGGAACAGTGAGTGTTCCATCAATTTCACAATAGAATAGAAATTTGAATTGTTACACTCAATGTTACCTTCAATCAGGCGCTTCTGTTGATTCTTCCGATGTGGATGCTTTTGACCACCAAACAAGCTGACCTTCGTAAGCCTTACAAAACATACTTGCAAGGGTAGCATTGATAACCATCTGCCAGCAGTATGGAGAATGTTCCATTGGTTTGTCTGAAGCTTTAATTTGTGGTTAGTTATCTGGAGACTAGCAAATTAAATTGGAGCATATGGGGTTGGGGTGTATTCTAGCATGCATTGAAAATTAGTTAACAGACAATGTAGAGAGTAGGAATAAATGAATCATTCTTCAAGTGGCAGTGTGTTACTAATGGAGTACCACAAGGGTCAGTGTTAATCATAACTGTTCAAGATGTACATAAATGATTCGGATGTGGAGACTGACAGCAATATTTTCAAATTTGATGATGACACCAAATTGGGTGGGAATGTGAGTTGAAGGAGGGTGCGGAGACTTCAAGTAGATTTGGACAGTTAAGTAATTGAGCTAGAACATGGTAAATGCAAGTTACTTTCTCTAAGAAAACAACAAAGACAGACTAGTTTTTAAATGGGCGAAAGTGAATACTAGAGATACTGGAGATTAGAGTCAAGAGTATGGTGCTGGGAAAGCACAGCAGGTCAGGCAGCATCTGAGGAGCAGGGAAATTGACGTTTTGGGCAAAAGCCCTTTATAAATGGTGTGAGGTTGGGAAATATGAGCGTTTGTAAGTCGCGAAAAGCTACTATGCAGCAACAGTAAAAAAAAAGGGG
>NC_057747.1:10567065-10576383 GCF_004010195.1 Chiloscyllium plagiosum | reverse complement strand
ATATAACAAGTTTCAAGAGCAGCTATTAATGAGGATCTCTGAAGATACTTTCCCATCAGTTACTTGAATGGCACTGAGTGGGTTTTTGACCCAGTAATAACTCTGATGTTAGAGGTTGCGACTTGATTTTAATTGTACTGTTAATTATTCGGCAAAACCAACTCGTGAGAGTCAGTTAGCACCATTGGCTGGACTGCTGGTTTACAATGTAGAGTGATGATGACAGTGTGGGTTCAATTCCTATGCTAGCTGAAGTTATCGTGTCGGACTCTCCTTCCCACCTTTGGGACCTGCTCTGTTGTGTATAACAGTGGTGAGAAACGCAACATTTAATCAAGCTGTTTTCCCTTTGTTGAGTGAATCAAGTCTCTCACAGTGGTATTGTATAGATTCAGTCACTCCTGAACCTTCAAATGTGAAAGCACTGATTAAAGATGTGTTGAACACAGGGACAGAGTGCTAATTGAAGTATTCATGCAATGTGCTCCAAGCAAAGATAAATCTGACTTTTGGGATTTTCATTGCACCAATAGCACTGAATTGCTCCCATTAGGCATCAGAATGTGCTTATTAATTTACTTTCTTCAATATTTTATTAAGACACAATGGTTCCTGAATTGAAGTCTCTTGTATATGCAGGGCAAATGATAGATGAAACTCCAAAGATAACTGATCACGCTCACTCATTAAGTTGACACATCTATAAAATTATACCTTCATGTAAAATTATACCTTCTTCCTGAGTCCTATTTGGATAAGCTTTCCATTCCGAATATTTCACTCAATTATTAGCACTGTATACTTCCAGAATGAAAGAAAGGCAATGTGAGTAGATGCCTCTGTCGCAAGAGTTCTAATCAAGCATTGTATTATTGACTTGACATCAAATGAAGAAGCTATTTAAGGCTCCTGTTGTGAAACAATATTAATCAGAATTGATTAAATGACTATTGAATAAGCAAAGAACTGTAGCAAGTATTGAGAATGGAAAAGATTTCTTTTGGGTTTCATGCATGGTCTCAAAAATGTTGCTCTTAAATTAACAATCTGCCTCCTACAAGCTCTCTTAGTTTTAATTGGAGAAAAATAAGCTTCCTTTATTAGAGTTGGGTGTTCAGTTTGGGATCAGACAGTACATTGTTTCCTGTGAGAGTCAAAATGTCTTGTGTACATTATTTATTTTCATTAGTTCCTGATTCTCATTGTGCAAAGAAATGTATCACAAAAGTGGGTTAACTGCTTCAGAGCCATGTGCATTTTCTCAATTATGCTTAAAATTGGCCTCTTGGTTCTGGTAAAATATTGAAAGTGCATTCATTTTATTCAATTATTGGTAAGTACTATGCAGAATGTGGTACAGACGTTCTCGTGAATTCTCTGTTCATATTATTTCCTTTTTGGAGACAGTTTGGGGGGATTTGGGTCAGCAACATCAGGGACAGAGGTTTACAGTCGAGAGTGTGGTGCTGGAAAAGCACAGCAGGTCAGGCAGCATCCGAGGAGCAGGAGAAGCGATGTTTCGAGCAAAAGCCCTTCATCAGGAAACGTAACCCCTTCGTGATGAAGGGCTTATGGCCGAAACGTCGAGGCTCCTGCTCCTAAGATGTTGCCTGACCTGCTGTGCTTTTCCAGCACCACACTCTCGACTCTGATCTCCAGCATCTGCAATCCTCACTTTCTCCCACACTGAGTAAATCTTAAGGAGGAGTTAAATAAATTTTTAATTGTTCATCACCGTTGAAGGATATGGGAAGAAGGCAAGAAAATGGGGGTGAGGAGGATATCAGCCATGATCAAATGGCAGAGCAAACTCAATGGGCTGAATGGCCTAATTCTGCTCCTATATCTTATGACCTAGTTGGTGCTGGCTTTTGACCTACCAGGTTCAGGGCCCCTGCTATCATAAAGAAGATGTGAAACTTGAAAGGGTTCAGAAAAGACTTACCAGGATATTGCTAAGGTTAGAGGATTTGAGCTATGGGGAGAGGCTGAATAGGCTGGGATTATTTTCCCTGTAGTGTCAGAGGCTGAGGAGTGACCTTACAGAGGTTTATAAAATCACGAGGGGCATGGATGGGGTGAATAGACAAAGTCTTTGGAATGGGGGAGTCCAGAACTAGAGGGCATAGGTTTAAGGTGAGAGGGGAAAGATTTAAAAAGGAGCTATGGGCAACATTTTCATGCAGAGGGTGGTGCACATATGGAATGAGCTACCAGAGGAAGTAGTGGAGGCTGGTACAATCACAACATTTTAAAGGCATCTGGATGGGTAAATGAATAGGAAGGGTTTTGATGGATATGGGTCAAATGCTGACAAATGGGACCAGAATAATTTCGGATATCTAGTCGACATGAACAAGTTAAACTGAAGGGTCTGTTTCTGTGCTGTACATTTGTACGTTCTCCCTGTGACTGCGTGGGTTTCTTCTGGTTGATCCAGTTTCCTCTCTCAATCCAAAGATGTGCAGGTTAGGTGAATTGGCCAAGCTAAATTGCCCATAAAGTTCAGGGATGTGTGGGTTAGGTGCATTGGCCAGGGATAACTGACCTGTTGTGTTTTTCCAGAGGCACACTCTTGACTCTGATCTCCAGCATCTGCAGTCCTCACTTTCTCCTCGTAACTGTAGAGTATTAGTGTAGGGGAATGGGTCTGGGTGGGTTACTCTTCGGAAGGTCAGCGTGGACTTGTTGGGCCGATGGGCCTGTTTCCACACTGTAGGGAATTCTATGATCATGCCAGACTGGTGAGCTCTTCAAGTAACGTATAGAATTTCAGTGTATGCTCATGGGAGGTGGTTTCCAAGTTAATTGTTGAAAGGTTGAAGTAGTTGGAAAATGTAATTAAATAACGATTGGAAGTAATGGATACCTGGGAGGGCTCAGAACACAGTATCCTGAACTCGGCTTCAAATGTTACCACACTATTAAAAGAATGCTCGTATTATAACTGCACGAGCCTCACAGTTGGATTACAAAGTAGAAATTGCTCATGGTTTCCTTTTTTTTAATTAATATAAACATTGTAAATTTTACCATTGGGCCATCTCTGTGGATGTACTTAAACCACAAACCCATGGTCAAAGATTTACAGCTGTGCTCTTACTGGTTGTATCTGGTTGGGCTGGGAGATCTGAGCTTGCCTGTACACTCCGAGCTACCTCTGACCAGATAGACATGTACTGACCATCCCAATCTCTTGTCACTTTCACCAGTCGATAAAGTGTGGTGCTGGAAAAAGCACAGCAGTTCATGCAGCATCAGAGGAGCAGGAGCATTGACGTTTCAGGCAGACCCCTTCATCAGGTCTTGCTCTCACCAGATGAGGTTCCAAATACAGTGGAGAAACACCCCTGTACCTGTTTGAAAAGCAATTGAGCCAAGTGGAAAGACATTGTAGAGCCTATTTGATCCATGGATTCGTTTACAGTATACCTAACATCATATGGTTGTTGAGCTGTGTGCACACCGTCTGGATCACTGAAACAAGAAGTAATGTTCTTACTCGTGTAACTCAGTGCAAAATGATTGTACATCTACAGAGCACAGCTCAGATTGTAAGCAACTGATGGCCAAAACACTCATCACAGCATTTGTAAACAAGTGCTTGAACACCAGAGTTCTGATGAAGAGTTGCTAGATGTGAAACGTTAATTCTGCTTTCTTCCGACAGTTGCTGTCAAACCTGCTGAGTTCCTCCAGCATTTCTATTTTGGTTTCCCATCTCCAGCATCCGCAGCTCTTTGTGTTATTTTCATACTTTAAACACCGTTGCCAAAGACATACTCAGTGGTTTTCATTGAGGGTGACAGAGATGGGGCTGCACAATAGCAGTAGCTGGGTAGCCCTTTCAGGAGCCAGGTCAGACACGATGGGTTGAATGGCCGCCTTCTGTACTGTAATATTCTAAGATTTTATGCTTCTATAGTCTCATTGCAGTGATTCAGAAACATTTAACGTCAAATTAGTCTGCTGTGGTTAAACTAGAGCCTCCAAGTCTTTTGAATGGTCCAGAAGTCTTCAGGAATTAATGATTTGTGAATATTACAGGGAACTAGGGGGATAATTCATGCAGCTACTAGAAAGAAACCACATTTATTTATCATTTCCTTTGAATATTGTTAAGCTTAATGGTTCTCCATTTCAGTTGGATGACCGTGCATTTATTTTGTGCAATACTGAAATGGAAGACCATTGTGCACCTATAATAAATACAATAAAGAACTGCAGACACTGGAGATCTGACACGTAAACAGAAATAGCTGGAGAAACTCAGCAGTCCTGGCCTGTGGAGAGAAAGCAGAGAAGATGTGTTGGGTCCAATGATACTTTATCAGAATATGCTCATTCTTGAGAGCATCTGTACTTCACTCAAATTGATCCAGGGTAAGAGCTTTGTTGTGAAGAATCTGTGGTGGTTGTTCTTACAGCCAAGCAAGCTTGTGGGGTGATTTAGTTAAAGTGTTCAAGATCATGAAAGCTTTAGACAGAGTCAGAAAACTGATACCAGAAATGGGCAAAGTGTTACTTTTCTTGTGTTTCATGGAGGGTCTCTGTCTGTGTCTCTGTCTGTGTCTCTGTCTGTGTCTCTGTCTGTGTCTCTGTCTGTCTCTCTGTCTGTCTCTCTGTCTGTCTCTCTGTCTGTCTCTCTGTCTGTCTCTCTGTCTGTCTCCCTGTCTGTCTCTCTGTCTCTGTGTCTGTCTCTGTGTCTCTTGCTCTCGCACGGTCTCTCCTTCTCTCGCTCTCGCTCTCTGAAGCCCAATTACCTTTCTCATATAATTGTCCCAGACCCGCTTCATTAAACATACACCCTACCCCTACAGCAGTCTGATCATGTGAAAGAGGTGAACAGATTATTGGCCTAAGATTTGGGTTTTAAAAAGCGATTTAATGTAGGAGAGGAGTGAGTGTTTGAGAGCTTTCGGGAGTAAGTTTGAGTGTTCAGGACTAAGCATGCTGAAGGTACGATGGCCAGAATTGAGCAATTAAAATAATGAATTTGCAAGAGCCTACAATTAGAGGTGATGTAGAAGGGGCAGAGATCTCCAAGTGTTTGGCTGGTTGGAGAGCAGGTTTCAGGGATAGAATCCCAAAAGTGTGGAAGCAGACCATTCGGCCCATCAAGTACATGCTGAGCCTCCAAAGACCATCCTACCTTTTCTACTCTATCCCCGTAACCCTGCATTTCCTGTGACGAAGGAAGGCATGAGGCCATGGAAGGATATACAAGCAAGGATGTTATATCGCAATCAAGACACTCCCAGACCATTGCATGTCAGCGAAAACAGTTAGCATGTGAATGTTACTTGGTGGGGATAGAGACAGGAGACTTTGGATGAGCTCAAGGTTGTGGAAGGTGAACTTTAACCCTCTCAACCTACCATTGAAATATGTTTGAATTGAGCTAATGGTTCTGCTTGGCAGATTATTCCAAAAATGCTTATCAAATATTAAAGATTACATTGAGAAACCTGGCATTTGAAAAATCTTAGAAAGGTGCATGTCAGTTGTTAGAGCTTCTTCAAAAAGATGAGTGAATAGATCGAAATGGAATTAAATGAGCAATAAGCAAATTCACTGCTCTTCTGAATTATTATCGATGGATATGAACGACTAGTTTTCTTTTCGATCTAGGCCTGTACAATGAAATTCTGCAGAGAGGAAGGTGAACTCCTGGCCCTGTGGATCATATTGATCCAGACAATTGCCGTCGCTGTTGGAGTAGGATTACAAAATGTAAATAGATTGTGTCCTTGTTCATCAGTCATTTAGACTGCATTAACCTTCCTCGCCAGTCCGAGCCCAGATTCTGCTTGGCTAATGATATTTTAAACTGAGTAAGGCACCACGAAGCCCACTCACAGTGATAGATGGAACAGGACAGGAGTAATTCTAAAATAAGCAGCAAATGTAATTTGCAGAACGAAGGGCTTCACAAAACAAAAGAAAGGAAAGATTGATCAGCACACAACTGTAAAGTAGTCTGAGGCTTTTTCTTACATTAACAAGCAGAAATTTTATTCTTTATTGTAACAATGTTTTAAAAAAAAATCATTTTACCTCATTACCTATCATTTTTTTTATATATTCATTTAAGGGATGTGAGCATCACTGGCTAGACCAGTTTTAATTGCCCATTCCTAAATGCCCAGAGGCCGTTAAGAGTTAATCACACTGCTGTGGGTCTGGAGTCACATTGTCTCAATGCCTTCTATGCTCACTTTGAGCAGAATTTCAGCGGAGAGGTTACACCTATTCCGACAGTCACTGCATCAGAGGTCAGATCAGTTTTCCTTCATGTGAATGCAAGGAAAGCGATGGGACCAGGCCGTGCACTCATAGCACACACAGATCAACTGGTAAAGGTCTTCTCAGACATCTTCAACCTCTCTCTGCAGCAGGCCACTATCCCTGCCTGTTACAAGAGGGCCAACATCATCCCTGTGCCCAAGAGGGCTCGTGCAGCATGTCTCAACGACTACCATCCAGTCGCCCTAACCTCGGTAGTCATGAAGTGCTTTGAAAGGCTGGTCGTGGCATTAGTCAACTCCAGCCTCCCCACTACCCTTGACCCACTCCGGTTTGCCTGTCGGACCAACAGATCCACATCAGATGCCATATCACTTGCCCTTCACTCCTCCCTAGGACATGTCTGAAACATCGATTTTCCTGCTCCTCGGATCCTGCCTGACCTGCTGTGCTTTTCCAGCACCGCTCTAATCTAAGTCCCAGCCCAGAATATGTTGCAGGCATAGACTGAACTCCTAAATTATAGCGATATAAACCTAGGGATCTGAGAGAGAGGTGGAAGGTCACCAGGGACCTCATACCTAACTGAGTGATCGCATCAGTAATGTAGAAATAGATAAGCAAAGATTAACCAGAAACTCCACTCATTCAAAAACTGCATTAATGTCTTTTGTCCAATATGTATCTGGCTTTCCTATTCATTCAATCTATTAGTAACTATATGTATTCATTGAGAGTATCTTATATTTATAAAGGAGGCAATGGCCTACTGGTTTTCTCACTGGGCTGTTAATCTAGAGACCCAGGTAATATACTGGGGGTTTTATTTTTTATTTTGTGGGAAGTGGGCATCACTTGCTGGGCCAGCATTTATGGTCCGTCCCTAGTTACCCTTAAGAAATGGTGGGGGTGAGTTGCCTTCTTGAACAGCTGCAGTCCATGTGCCGTAGGTTGACCCACAATGCTCTGAGGGAGGGAATTCCAGGATTTGACCCATATCAAAATGTATCAGTGTTCCTTCATTGTCTCTGGCTCTCGCCCTCTCTCTGGCTCTCGTGCTGTCTCTCTCACAGCAGTCTGGCACGATCATAGAACCCCTACAGTGTGGAAGACAGAGAAACCTTCCAGTGACATTGAAGGAACATTGATACATTTCCAAGTCAGGATGGTGAGTGGCTTGGAGGGGAACTGACAGGTGGTGGTGTTCCCATGTATCTGCTGCCCTTGGCCTTCTTGATGGAGGTGGTCATGGGTTTGGAAGGCGCTGTCTGAGGATCTTTGGTGAATTTCTTCAGTGCATCTTGTGGATAGTACACACTGCTACTTCTGAGCATCTTTGGAGGGAGTACCAATCAGGTTGTCCGCTTTGTCCTGGATGGGGTCAAGCTCCTTCAGTATTGTTGGGCTGTACTCATTCAGGCAAGCGAAGAGTATTCCATCACAAGTTCAGGTTCAAGGATCCAGGTTCAAATCCTGCCTGGCAGTTGGTGGAATTTGAATTCAATAAACATCTGGAATTAAGCTAATGATGGCTGCAAATCCATTGCCAATTGTTGGAAAAACCTACCTGGTTTCACTAATGTCCTTACCTGGTCTGGCCTACATGTTGAGTTGAGTTGAGTTGAATTGGATTTATTGTCACATGTATCGAGCCACATGGAAAGCTTTGTCTTGCGAGCAGTACAGGTAGATCAGAGTTAAGTAGCATAGATAAGTAAATAATAGGTAAACTGCGGCAAAAACAAAACACAGGTACAGGTGAATGTTAAAAGTTTGAGAGTCCATTTAGTATTCTAACAACAGTAGGGTAGAAATTGTTTTGAAACCGACTCTTGTGTGTTCAGGCTTCTGTACCTTCTCCCCGATGGTAGAGATTGTAGAAAAACATTGCTAGAGTGGGATGGATCTTTGAGAATACAGGCGGCCTTTCCTTGACAGCGGGCCTAATGATGGATTCTATAGATGGGAGGTTGGCCTTTGTGATTGTCCGGACTGAGTTCACCATTCTCTGTAACCGTCTCCGATCTTGAATGGTACAGTTGCCATACCAGCTAGTGACACATCCAAACAGAATGCTCTCGATTGTGCACTTATAAACATTGGCAAGGGTATTCACAGTCATGCCAAATTTTCTTAGCTGCCTGAGGAAGAGGAGACGTTGTTGGGCCTTTGTAACCAGTGCATCCACATGATGAGTCCAAGGAAAGCTTGTTGTGGATGCCCACACCCAGGAGCTTGACACTCTCCACTCATTCCACCTCTGTGCTGTTAATGTGTAGGGGGCCAAAAGTCAATAATGAGTTCCTTGGTTTTGCCGGCAATGAGAGCTAGGTTGTTCTCAGTGCACCATTTTTCCAGGTCTTCCACCTCCCGTCTGTAGTTTGTTTTGTCACCATCTGAGATTCGACCAACTATGGTGGTGTCATCAGCGAACTTGTAAGTGGCATTAGTCTGGTATTTGGTGATGCAGTTATGGGTATACAGTGAGTACAGTAGGTGGCTGAGTACGCACCCCTGGGGGGCTCCTGTGTTGAGTGTTAGTGAGGATGATATATTGTTCCCCATCTTCACTGATTGTGGCCTGTGGGTCTGAGGATCCAGTTGCAGAGAGTGGGGCTTCGTCCGAGATCGCTAAGTTTAGTAATCAATCAGTTTTGAGGGGATAATAACATTGAAGGCTGAACTGTAGTCAATGAGTAGAGTCATAGAGATGTATAGCATGGAAACAGACCCTTCGGTCCAACCCGCCTATGCCGACCAGATAGTCCAACCCAATCTAGTCCCACATGCCAGCACCCAGCCCATATCCCTCCAAACCCTTCCTATTCATTTAACCATGCAGATGCCTTTTTAAATGTTGCAATTGTACCAGCCTCCACCACTTCCTCTGGCAGTTCATTCCATACATGTACCACCCTCTGTGTGAAAAGGTTGCCCCGTAGGTCTCTTTTATATCTTTCCCCTCTCATGTGGGCGGCACGGTGGCACAGTGGTTAGCACTGTTGCCTCACAGCGCCTGAGACCCGGGTTCAATTCCCGCCTCAGGCGACTGACTGTGTGGAGTTTGCACGT
>NC_057747.1:10563483-10566964 GCF_004010195.1 Chiloscyllium plagiosum | reverse complement strand
ATTTTGTAAACCTCTATAAGGTCACCCCTCAGCCTCTGACGCTCCAGGGAAAACAGCCCCAGCCTGTTCAGCCTCTCTCTATAGCTCAAATCCTCCAACCTTGGCAACATCCTTGTAAATCTTTTCTGAACCCTTTCAAGTTTCACAACATCTTTCCACTAGAAAAGAGACAAGAATTGCACGCAATATTCCAACAGTGGCTTAACCAATGTCCTGTACAGCTGCAACATGACCTCCCAACTCCTGTACTCAATACTCTGACCAATAAAGGAAAACATATCAAACGCCGCCTTCACTATCCTATCTACCTGCGACTCTACTTTCAAGGAGCTATGAACCTGCACTCCAAGGTCTCTTTGTTCAGCAACACTTCCTAGGACCTTACCATTAAGTGTACAAGCCCTTTGTAGCTGTTCTTGGTGTCCCACGTTCACATCCACTTTTAAGAATTGGAAGTTAGACACTGCAGGAAGCAGACCTCTCAACAACTGAGTCTAAATGGTCTTGCTTTATGTTTCTGTTTTCCTCATGTGAATCATATTCCATTCCCAACCCCTTGCACCTACAAGTGGGAAGAATCTATGTTGATTAAGGGAGCAGAGCTTTTTCATACAGAGTCCTGGCACCATGTTAAGATGCTGTAGAACCTGGATCCTGATATCTAAGGCTGTGTTTTTGACCTTTTAGCCCCCTGAATCAAGGTGGGATTTCTTCTGTTCCAGTTCAATGAGTCCTGAGCAAGACAATGCAAGATCTGTAGACTCTATTCTACATGGGTAGGTGCTGCCTATGGGGTAAGTGGGCTGTGTGGAAACCTGCACCATGTTCCCAAGCAAGTCTCTCTGTATGGGGATCTTTTGACCTCTTTAAGGATCTTTTTGAGGACATCCCTGAAGCATTTATCCAGTCCTCCTTGAATTGTACTATTGCAACTGAGTTCCAAATAAAATAATTACTTTGGGATACTGGTGTCAGACATATGAGTAACCTATCCCATCGGTTTCAATTGATTAACACTTCAACACCCAGCAAGTTGGCTGGAAGGAGGATGTTGCTGTAGGTGTGCCTTTTTTGTCACTGGACTTTGGGGATCTTGTGAAGGAATAAGTGATGGTAATTCTTCATGTTTTATGGGGTTTGTTGTAGGTTGTCCTCAGCCTCTGAAACATACAGGAGCACTGCAATCACTGGTAATCCCAAGATGATATTCATGGTTTGAGATTCTGGTCCTCAAGTGCTCTCTTTACCTCTGGGAAGTATTTGGTGAGTTAACCTGTGGGACTCTGCATTGCATATCAAACCAACGCTTCAGAAGTAGACTCCGAATGTGTCATTTGCATTCCCTGCACTATCTCAGCGTGACTCGTTAGTCTCCATAATATTAAGGATTCACAGATAAACATACAGACGACTGAGAGACCATTCCCTTGTGATCTTTTATTAAACATTTAAATGGCAGGCTTTTTCATTCCATCTGTCTCAGCTGCACACCACCCCAGGTATCAAAGATAAGACAGAATTTTTAAACTCTGACCCAGCCCGGTTGGCTGTGTTACATCGAAACCATCTGAAACACAAAAGTTGTTGTCAATTTGAAGATCTGCATAAGTGCTTTCAGATGCTCCTGCTATCCACTGTGCAAACTCCATTTGGATTTGTGAGGATAGCTCAAGCCCCACTACAACAGGCTGCCTTCACTTATATTGCCATTGACAGAAACTATTATTCAGGTCAAGGAACTGTAACCTCACTCCATGAGATTTAAGAAAACCTCTTCTGAAATTTCGGAAGTGTGCAGCTCTGTGATAGTAATTGTCTGTGGTCGATAAGTGACATTGTATTTAGTTTAAGGGCGCTCTCACCATGACGCCAAGGGTATGTCTTCTCAAAACATCTCAAAAAACCTCCAAACGATGAACGTTTTATATTGCCCCATTTCCTGCTGCCATTTCCAGCAAAAGCAGCAGCCGTTTTAAGCGCAGTGAGATGCAGAAGTTCCAACAACGGTGAGTGATCTGTTCACCTGGTTCAGGTTGAGGGAGGAACATGAGCTAGGATACTGGAGGACTTTGAACAGTGCTAAGGGAGATTGAATAGCCACATGACTATTCAAAGGGTTTTTTCCCCCTTTAAAAGCGCGAAGGAGAGGAACCCGAGGCACTACACGGGTAGTGCCTCCCACCCGCCCTCCTCCTTAACCTAATAAATAACACCTGTTTTGGTAAGTAGGTAAGTGCTGAATTTTGCTTGTTGTATTCTTTAGACCCAGTTTTTTTAAAAATAAAAGTTAGCTTTAGAGGGATGGCAGTGAAGGCAGTGCAATGTTCCTCCTGCAACATGTATGAGGTGAGGGATGCCATCGACGTCCCTGCCGATTACACTTGCAGGAAGTGCACCCATCTCCAGCTCCACCAAGACCGTGTTAGGGAACTGGAGCTGGAGTTGGATGAACTCCGGATCATTCGGGAGGCAGAGGGGGCCATAGATCAGAGTTATAGGGAAGTAGTAACTCCAAAGATGACAGATAGATGGGTGACAGTGAGGGGGACTGGGAGGAAGCAGCCAGTGCAGGGACCCCCGGCGGCCGTTCCCCTCAAGAACAAGTATACCGTTTTGGATACTTGTGGGGGGGATGACTTACCAGGGGTAAGTAACGGGGCTCAGGTCTCTGGCACGGAGCCTGTCCCCGTTACTCAGAAGGGAAGGGCGAAGAAGAGCAGAGCAGTAGTAATTGGGGACTCGATAGTGCGGGGCACAGATAGGCGGTTTTGTGGGAACGAGAGAGACTCACGTTTGGTACGTTCCCTCCCAGGTGCAAGGGTACGTGATGTCTCTGATAGTGTTTTCCGGGTCCTGGAAGGGGAGGGGGAGCAGCCCGAAGTCGTGGTCCATATTGGCACCAACGACATAGGTAAGAGGAGTGCCGAGGATGTTAGACAGGCTTTCAGGGAGCTAGGTTGGAAGCTCAGAGTTAGAACAAACAGAGTTGTTGTCTCTGGTTTGTTACCCGTGCCACGTGATAGAGATTCGAGGAATAGGGAAAGAGAACACTTAAATGCGTGGCTACAGGGATGGTGCAGGAGGGAGGGATTCCGGTTTTTGGATAACTGGGGTTCTTTCTGGGGACGGTGGGACCTCTATAAACAGGATGGTCTACACCTGAAACTGAGGGGCACCAGTATCCTTGGGGGGAGGTTTGCTAGTGCTCTTGGGGGGAGTTTAAACTAACTCTGCAGGGGCATGGGAACCCAGATTGTAGCTACAGGGTGCAGGGCCTGGAGTGTAGGGAGGTGAGGAACATGGCATCAATTTCCAAGGAGCGTGTCTGTAAACAGGAAAGTGGCTTGAAGTGTGTATACTTCAATGCAAGAAGTATACGAAATAAGGTAGGTGAACTTGCAGCGTTGGTTGGTACCTGGGACTTCGATGTTGTGGCTATTACGGAGACATGGCTAGAACAGGGACAGGATTGGCTGTGGCA
>NC_057747.1:10559148-10562292 GCF_004010195.1 Chiloscyllium plagiosum | reverse complement strand
CTTAAACATTTATGCAGCTAAAGGGAATGTTGGTTAAAGATACCGTAGTTAGTGCTTATTTTATTCCAGGCACACCAGCCTAGGAGCACATCCTTCCTGTATCTATCCTCTCGAGCTCTTGAAGATTTTTGTTCATTTGAAGTGTTTCATGTTTAGATACTCCAGAGAAGACAGCTTCAAGCTCCTCAATCTCTCCTGCCAGGGCAATGCTGCTGTTAGTATTCAATTCACTGGTGCATGTTACTGGCTGCTTCGTGGACTGGAACTGACAATTGAGACTGAAAGGTTACTGTATAAAATATCTTCAATGTTATTGCCAGACGTGAGTGGTTTTAGGAAAATGACCTTGACTTACGGGCATTGAGTGTCAGAGCACTTCCTGTTGTGGGGCATCCTGTTTAGATTCAATCTATTGATATCTATTAGAACTGACTTGCAGTGGCTCAAAGTGGTCAGAGCATTATGGCTGTCATCGAAGCTGGTAACAAACTTCCCATGGTTTCAAAATCGTAAATGATAGAGTAGGTACGAGGTCTGATGACACTGTTGGAGTACTGATGTTGTTGTTAATCACATTAACTCGGCAGGAGTTGACTGAATTTATATTGTCTCTTTCTGAATCTCAAGATGTCTCTCTGGGCAATATGTCTCCAATAAACAGCAATGTGACAATGCACAGGGATCATCTGTTTTGATTTAAATTGGAGTCCAGCCTTGGTCAACAGCCAGTGTGGAGTTTGCACATTCCCCTATGATTGTGTGGGCCCCCTCCAGGTGCTCTGGTTTCCTTGCACAGTTCAAATATTTGTGGGTTAGGTGGGTCATTTGTGCGAAATTGTCCACAGTGTCCAGGATTGTGCAGAATAGGTGGATCAGCCATGGGAAATGCAGTGGTACAAGGATGGAGTGCTCCAGGTGGGATGCTCTTTGGATGGTTGGTGGGGTTTGATGGGTCAATTCTCTCATGCCACACTGTTGGGATTCTATTCTATGATTGAGGATAAAGGCTATTCTATGATTGAGGATAAAGCAGGGTGTCCTTGGAGAAGGAGCATGTGGTATGTATCAATGCTCTCGATGCCTTTAGATGGGGTACTGGGCTAATGGTCGGATACTTGGTAGTGTGGATGAGCAGAGGGATCTTGGTGTCCATGTACACAGATCTCTGAAAGTTGCCACCCAGGTAAATAGTGCGGTGAGGAAGGCATATGGCGTACTGGCTTTTATTGGTAGAGGAATTGAGTTCCGGAGTCCTGAGGTCATGATGCAGTTGTATAAGACTCTGGTGCGGCCGCATCTGGAATATTGTGTGCAGTTTTGGTCGCCGTGCTATAGGAAGGATGTGGAGGCACTGGAACGGGTGCAGAGGAGGTTTACCAGGATGTTGCCTGGTATGGAAGGAAGATCGTATGATGAAAGACTGAGACACTTGGGGCTGTTTTCATTAGAGAAAAGAAGGTTTAGGGGTGACTTGATTGAGGTGTACAAGATGATTAGGGGGTTAGATAGGGTTGACAGTGTGAACCTTTTCCCGCGTATGGAGTCGGGTATTACAAGGGGGCATAGCTTTAAATTAAGGGGGGGTAGATATAGGACTGAAGTTAGGGGTAGGTTCTTCACTCAGCGAGTCGTAAGTTCATGGAATGCCCTGCCAGTAGCAGTGGTGGACTCTCCCTCTTTATGGGCATTTAAGCGGGCATTGGATAGGTATATGGAGGATAGTGGGTTAGTATAGGTTAGGTGGGCTTGGATCGGCGCAACATCGAGGGCCCAAGGGCCTGTACTGCGCTGTATTCTTCTATGTTCTATGTTCTATGTTCTATGACTCATTTGAAAATGCAGCTGAAGTCTAGTAATATAAGCTAAAGGGTGGTTCCCCAGCTCTCCTGGAAGACTTGGATGTTTGTCCAGATTGATTCCTAAACAAAGCGGGGGTGAGTAAAGACAGAAGTTTAAATGCAAGGGCTTTGGTTCACAACGCAGTTATAAAAGCTGTTAAGCGTTTGAGTTTGGATCAGGCTGTCAAACCTATGGTTGAACCCTTGCAGTTTTCCCGATTTGGTCAGAGACCAGAAACGCGGTGGAAGATGAAGTCTGGCTGTTCTCACTTGCATAGGAATTTCTTGGGAAGTTTAAACATTGTGGGCAATTCCTTTGCTGGCAGGGAGCCTCTGTGTATGTTTCTGACCCTGAGCGAAAATCAGAGCTTTGGGAGAGACCCTGATCATCTAGGAAATGTTAGATGGACAAAAAGCCCTCTTCAACATCAGCACCCTGCAAGGCTGCATACCCAACTCCTTACTATACTCCGTGTGCGCTCATGACTGTGTGGCCAAATTTCATCCTAACTCCATCTATGAGTTCGCTGATGATACTACATTGTCGGCTGGATCTCAAACAATGACGAGATAGAGTGCTTGGTGATGTGGTGTAAAGATAACAATCTCTCCCTCAATGTCAACAATGAAAGAGCTGGTCAATAACTTCAGGAAGTGTGGTGGAGGACATGCCTCTATCTACATCAGTGGAAGCTGAGATGGAGGGGGATGAGAGCGTCAAGGTCCGAGGAGTGCCAATCGCCAGCAATCTGTTCCACTCCATCCAAGTTGACGTGACAGTCAAGAAAGCACAGCAACGCCTCTACTTCCTCAAGAGACAAAGGAAATTCGACGTGTTCACAAAGACCCTTACCAATTTTTATAGGTGCATCATGGAAAACATTTTATCCAGATGCATCACGCTTGGTACAGCAACTACTCTGCCCAGATTCGTAAGAAACCACAGCGTTGTGAACACAGCCCAGTCCATCGTGCAAGACAACCTTCCATCCATGGACTCCATCTACGTTTCTCACTGCCTCTTAAAGGCAGCCAACATAATCAAAGGACCCCCTCGCTCCCCTGCTATAATCTTTTCCGTCAAGCATACGGTACCAAAGCTTAAACACACGGACCAACAGATTCAAGAACAGCTTCTTCCTGCTGTTTAATATTAGATCTCGCTGTTGGTGCACCTTCTCTGCAGCTGTGACATTGTTCCTCGCTCTGTTCTATGACCTTTTATGCATTTTGTATGGAATGAGCTGCTTGTACTGCACGCAAAACAAAACTTTTCACTGTACTTAGGCACGTGTGACAAGAATAA